>NW_005187618.1:363099-430281 GCF_000239375.1 Pundamilia nyererei | reverse complement strand
AAACTGAACATGAGCAGTGAAAGTATACGGATGGACTGTTCATTTGGTCCCAGACTGGGACTGATATTTTTAGCGTTTCACTTCATCTGTGTGGCTCTCTCGTTTTTATTCTGTCCTTGTCGCCTTTTTTTTTAAATTTGACCATCCATCTTGCGGCAGCTTGTTTAAGATTATGTGTACAGAAGCAGGTAAATGTTGTGTGCCCAAGAGAAAGAGAACCAGAGAGAGAGGGAGAGAGTGGGGATGAGACATGGGTGTTCACATAAGTCTTTGAGGAAGTTGCACAGTTTGGTGAGAGGACACAGTCTACGACCTAGCTTAGTGAAAGAGTCACTCCTGTTATGTGGATTCTGAGAGGAATATCAACTCACTCAAGAGTGCTACGGTTTTGCTCAGGTCATGTTTATTTACTGAATTCTTAATTCATTTTCTAAAGCGTTTTTCCCTAAAAACATAACTCGGTCATCTTGTGGTACAGGTTGGGAGCAGGGTTGCTAAACACACCTACAGTACCTGCAGACATTTAAGAAAGCATGCACAGCGAGGGAGTGACTCACTGCTGCAGGTGTAGGAGTCCTACTGTCACATTGCGTAGGTCATTAATGGACAGTGTTCACATATGACTCAAACTGTGTGTTCATAAATGTTTTATTCATTTTATTTATAATTATGATGCCAAAACTGAACAATACACTCAGTCTGTTTGGTGACACATTAATTAGAGCTTAAATGTTTATTTATTAAAGGCTATTACTAAATGAAAAAGTAATTTGTGGTTAAAAATGACAGACGATTTACAGTTCATTACTGTGAAGGGACATAATGTAAACCTTTTGTAATAGCTTGGTATTTTGTTGGGTTTATGCTTCAAGATATTTGATTTGGTATTTAGCTTTTTATACATTTGGTTCTTCTCTGTTTGTAACTGCCGTTAGTGTCGTGTGTGATGAATCACTCAAGTCGAGCTTTCTCGTCCTTCTTGTAGTTTTCTTGTGTATTTTTTGTGTTTCCTTGTGTTTGAAATGATTTCCTCTTGTATAGTGTTTTACTTGTTTTTTTAGACCCTGCCTTTTTGCTGGGCCCTTTGTTGCATTCTTCACTCTCCTGACTGATTAATTGAGCTTGACTATTGCCTGTTTTAAGGTCTAAGTCTCTCCTCCTGGGGCATACTGTGAATCAAGTTCAATACAGTCGGGCTTTTTTCTGCTTCTTTGACTAGACAGAACCTAAAACCCCAGCTGGAGATGACGGGTATCACAGCAGGGGTTATAAACTTTCTTTTCTGTTTAATTGTGCTTTCTGTTTCAGGTTCTGCGTACTGATAAAAGGGGCATTTCATGGGTCATATGACTCTTCTTCTACACCCCATGAAGGTCACTCAATCCAGGCAGAAACACTATCAGATGAAGAAAAAAATTCTGATTAAAAATCTATCAAAAGTATAAAAAAATATGACAGTATGCAACATTGTTGGAGAGATTATTAAAATTATTAATCTTGTCATTTAGTGCACAGAGTAGTAAAATACAGATTTTAATTCAGTTCAATTAATTGGTTGCTGTGTGCACTCTCACTGCTGTTGTGTATTTCTAAGGCAATGGCTGCAGGTTTTGGAACTTAAACTGGACACATGTAAACAGTAAAGATTACCACCCTGTCACTGTTGCTGTCACAGGGATTCTAGATGTGTGTCCTGTGTTCTAGTAACAGCATGTTTCACCAGTGCAAAAGAGACTAAGCTCCAGATTTGAATCAACAGTGAAAACATTTATACATTTTCTGACGCATTCATGTGACAACACGGTGCATAGTTTGTGTTTCATTCAGTGGTATTAGTAAGGTACGGCTTATAAACTTGCACATCTAAAATGTATACTCCTGGGAGAGAATCTATATAGCATGCTGTAAATAAAAGAATCTGTGAATTAATGACTTTATACTAAAACTCTGAACTTAACCTGCTGCCGATCAGGCTATATTTCCACCATCAGTTGCCACGGTGATTTAGAAAATCTTTTAGTAAAAAGAGAGCCACTTTCATGACACAGAAAACTCAGCTCAAGCTGGCTCACTAAGCCATTAATGACACTTTGTACAGTACATAGTGTCCATTATTTTGTGCTTATCCTTTGGGTCCTCTCCTTCCACATGAACCTTTACACCTTTATGTGAACAGTAAAGGTTCAGTAAAGGTTAATGCTAATGCTGCAAAAGGCTTTGTTCATTTTTGTTTAACATATTGAAATTGGGCTGTTTGCTCCGGCAGTCTCATTTGCTGACTTACACAGCAGAACATTCTGCACCAGCTCGGGACAGAAATCTCCCCATCCTCACACACATAGTGCTGGAAATACAGTCCCCACTGGTACTCGCACCAAAACTGTCATTTGGGTTATTATCCTGCAGAATAAGTGGAGTGAACGATTCTGTCCCGAGGAGTCGAGATTCAAATCTGCGATGTCATACTGATCTACAGCGTGGAGCCACTCTGTTGGCAGTGAATAGAAAGCTGACTTGGTGAATCGCAAATTACCTCCTCCCAGTCTAAGAAAGTCATCCTGAATCTTGTCACAGTGACCTTTCTACATTTTACAATTTATTCTCTGCAGAGTTTTACATCCACATAACAAATTCATATTAAGAAAGAGGGCAAATCACTCCTTGTTTCTGCAAAGCAGGTAGTATATTTTACCTTCTCTCCTATAGTTTCATATTTTAGAGCTCCATTTCACTTCTATTGTCCTTTAAGTTCCCTGGCAGAGCCCCGAGGGCCAAGAAAAGCAAGACTGAATGCCTTTTTATTCCCTCCTCGTCACTGATTAACAGAGCTCTTGGTATAAAGATTGGCAAGCAGCTTTATTTTCTTCACACTTGGCCTGAATAGAGTGATCATCATAGCTTTCATCAAAATCAGGCCCTATTCACCCAGAATTGCACATAAGAAGTACCCAGCACTCACTGGAAACAGCACTTACAGTTGTGTGAAGGGAATAGTGAAGGATGATTTTGTGGCAAATCTAATTTATTCTTCTTGGATGTGCGAAATGTGATTTGAAATTGAATGCTAACTGATCTCTGCTGTATTACAGGTTTCCTGTTGGAGCAATGGGAAACAACTCAAACCAATTGTAATATTGCCACTAGATGTCAATGTGATCCCAAGGGACTTGTGGTTCACTTCCAATACTGGAGGTTTTGGGTCTGTGCCTTCAGCCCCATGAAGTCCTGGGCAGAAGTGGAACTGTTATCATAGAATGGGAATGAAATCTGTGGAGTGGCAGCTGGGTTTCTTAGGTTCTCACCAGTAAATGGCAGGAAACTGCACTCAAATTGCTTAAACAGGGGGAAAGATGATAAAGGAGTCAATGAGAATCAGATTCATGATGAAGGCTTGAAGAAACCTGGTTTTAAAGCCATTTAAAAGTTTTGGTCCTCTTGGGAACCATAGCAAACAATACATATAATAATACCTTAGAACACACACTCAAGATCTGCACTGTCCATACTTCGAGGTTTATAGAGGTGCTCGACGAGCTGTAGACTAAAAATGTCCAATATATAATTTCTTCACACTAGGCATGCAACAGAGCAGCAGCAGAGTAACAACGTCCCAACATGTTCTACAATGCGGCTTTGTCCTGCGCCTCCTGCTTCTCCCGTTACGCACTGGATGTTCTCTACCATCAGCACTCTGATGCTCTGACCACTGAAAGACAACAACATTTTACATACGTGCTCAATCCAAAATTATTGCGCAACATCCATTGTTTACACTATGATCACAACACACATGATAAAGGCACCCTGGTGCGTAAAATAGACACATCAGGGTTTTTTTGTTTTTTCTTCTGTGTTATTGTCTTTAGTTTTGTTTCGTTTTAGTTAGTTTCCACAGTGGGTTTGCTTGTTTTAGATTTTAGTTTAGTTTTTAGTAGTTTCAGTGTAAGTTTTAGTTTATTATTTTAACGTGGAAGCTACTGCTGTGTGATATTCCACAACAAAGCACACCTTTCAACTTTTCATGAATGTTGAAACTGGGCTTTGGGGATGCACAATATGAATGTCCCTGTCTCTAAAGCACTTTGGGTCAGCTTCAGTTGTTTAACTGTGCTGTAGGCTATAAATAAAATATACAAAGAAAGTTTCAGACATTTTTCATTTTAGCCCCGCCCCCCAAAATATAAATAAATAAACAAAATAACAAAATAAAATAACATAAATAAAATACAATAAAATAGAATAATACAAAATAAAATGTTACAGTGGGCTATCCATCCTATCATTATTGTATCAATCCGATACCAATACTGGGACTGGTATCGATATTTGCAATATCTGAATTGATTGAGGGTATAATTATCAGCAGGTTTTTCAGGAGTTCAGAAAAGATACAAAAATATAAATATCACACTTTTGCAAGACGGTTCACTTTCAAGTTGCATTTGCAACAAAGGGTCTTCAAGCAGATTGGCATTTTCTGTATGTATTGTTTCAGTTCTGAACATAACTTTAGTGTTAGAATTATATATCTCACCTCCTAATTTTTATTATCCATAATGATACACTCACATCAAATGCTAAACTAGGCCTTCGCAAGTTAAAATATTAAAATTTAAAAATAACAATTTTGCAACGCATTGCACTGGAAATCAGACTCTGCCAACAATCAGAAAAGAAAGAAAAGCTTATTGATGCCTTTTCAGGGGAGCTGGAGCAGAGTGATTCAACTTTGCTTTTATACAGACTGGAATAATGGAAATAAAGGAAAGCGCTTTGAGGATGAGATAAATTGTAGGAATTTATGGAAAGTTGTGAAAATATGTTACTATAACCTGATTCCAGGTATCACTACCCTCTGCAGTTTGCATACAAACCAAATCTCGGAGTGTGTGATGGACCAAAAGAATAAAGAGCTTACTTCTATCTAGACAGTCATGTCTCCACGGTCATAACCACTTCTTTTTATTTCTCGAAAGCATTTCCCATTATTCGACCATTAACACAGAGAAAGAAGCTACAGGAAATATCAGTAAACACAATGATTGCTCAAGGACTACTGACTAGCTTACAGGTTGCAGGATGTGAGACTCAACAGTGCTGATTTGGTCATCTGCAGTTCTGGAGCTCCAATAGGACTATGCTGTCCAAATACCTGTTCACCTTTTACACCTCTGACTTTCAATCCGACTCCAGGTCTTACCACCTACAGAAATACTTGATGCTAAGAATTCTGTAGTGGTTGGAATGGTTTTTGCCAGCCAGTTAGTGAATGCACATTTTCCCTAGCAACATGAGTTTTCCAGGATCTCAGTGCAATAGAGATTTGATTATTTGATTTTTCAGAAAACAAGCTACCACAATGCCAGTGTGAACAGAAAGGCGTTAACTGAAAGAGCTGTCAAACCATAAAACACGGTCAAATCTGTTCAAAAGTTATTCTTAGAAAGCTGCTGGGTGCTCCCTTTACATTACTCATAGTCATTTGATCTGTTCTGGAGGAAACAAAAGCTGCTTACTTGGTTTTATCTATTAAGTTTGCTGCTCAAAGTGCTACAGATTTCAGTTTTCATTGCTGGAAAGGGATTTTGTTAAAAAAGACAGCAGTCAGTATTCTCAACACATTCTCAGATTCTAACTCTCCTACACTCAAGTTCTACACAGATGTTCCTACTCTGACTTCTCAGAGTTGCATGTCCTGGTCTTAAGCTTGGGTATTAATGTAAATGCCAAAATGAATCCCATTTATCTCAGCTGTACTGTGGTGGAGGCAAAAGCTTCTCTGAGATCAAAATTGTCAGAACATAAAACCATGAATGTGGAAAAAACATAATGAGGACTTTTTTTTTTCACATTTTCATGACTTGTTCCTTTAAAATGGGCACCATAACAACAAAATATGATACTGGGGAACTTGCACACATAATAAATATGTACACTTGCTTTAATTTAATGGACAAATGCACAACAAATGTCACAGGAATCTGAATATTCCTTTAAGGAAAGTGTTTTAAGCACTTCTGTTAAAATGTACAGACGGTTTCTCACAGTCAGCTTTTAAAGAAAGCATTTTAAATTGCATTTATTTCATTGCAGTGTGTAGTGACCCAGTGGAGTGGCTGTAGCTCAGGTGGTAGAGGAGGTCACCTACGCCAGCCTGCATGCCAAATATCCTTGGGCAAGATGCTATCCGATGGATGCTCTCTGATACAGCCATCAAATGTTAGATAGGAAGCGCTTATAGTACTTGTGTGAATGTACAAGTTGTGTAGAGTGCTCTCATATAGCAGAAAAGCTCTAAATAGGAACCAGTGCATTTGCAGACTCTGCTTTAGTTTCTGGGCAAACACTTAAATTGGTCACTTGTGCAAATCTATTCGTTTATAATACCATAAAGTCTCTGGTAGTGCTTTTGAAATGTCTTTCGGAGATGAATCACCGGCATTTTATTTTGGTCACAATACTGGTGAGTGCCAGAGCTGCAGGTTTTCAAGGATACACCAAACAATTTAAAGGATCTCTGGCGTGGAACAAGACAGCTCTGTGAAATTATCCCCAGCAAGCACCAGGCTTCTCATTAAAGCCTCAGGCTGAACACTATCAGCTGCTTTTATTTCATAAAGTGAAGACAGTGAGTAGCAGACAATGTGTCATGGCTCAGCTGAATATATGTACTGGTAAGCTATTCCACCAAATATCTTGACAACCGTGTATGGATTTCACACCACAGATGGACCTGACATCACACATTTTGAATATGATGGAAGCAACACAAAAAAGTAAGGACCAAGTGGTCCTAAAAGAAACATCTCGCAACTAATATGGCATGGTTTAGTAATTCTGTTATTTGGAAACAACTCAGTAATATTATTTCATATAAAAAGCACATCTTAGAGAGGCAGCTTCTCAGCAATTTCAAAATAATGTTCCTAAATGTAAAATTGTGAAAACTTATCTAATCTTCTACAATGCAGCATATCATCAATGCATTCTGAGAATCTGGAGAAATCTCGGGGCGTAAGAGAAAAGGATGAAAGTCCACATTGGATGCTTGTGACTTTCAGGTGCTCAGACGACACCTTCTAAAAAAGGGTGTGATTCTTTCATGGAAGTCGCTGCATGGCCTCACGAAACACTTCCAGACATTACTGTCAGTGAAAACAGGTCACTGTGCCATCCACAAATGCAAGTTAAAGCTTTGTCTTCAAGCCACCTTCTCTGGGCTAAGGATCATTTAAAACAGACTGAGGCAAAGTGAAAAATGTGACTTTTTAAATTCTTTTTAGAAAACATGGACACCACATCCTTCAGAATAAAGAGCATCCAGCTTGTTATCAGCACTCAGTCCAAAATGCTAAACCATATACTGCATCTATGACAACAGCAGAGGCTCTGTGGTGAAAGAGTGGGTACTGAAGTGTCCTGCCTTCACACCACTTCATTTCTTGCCCTCAAGAAATGTGGACAGTGTGTGGCAGTGGGGATCTGATTCAAACCTCTTGGTTTTTAACATTTGTTACTGTTAGAGAGCTGCCTGGTAGGACTCCAGCGTTTAAATATCAAACAACTGGCTAAAATGGATCTCCTCATAGACGTGAATGAAACTGAGAGGTGGTTACACTTGAGCAGATGAGCTGTTCTACTTGTTGCACCACTTTCTGATATCATGAATCTCATTATGTCGCCTTTGGGGATTTTCTTGTCTCAGTGTTGTGTGTGCCAAATTTTGTTTTTTGAATTTCTTATTGCTTTTGCCTGGATGGCATATCTGTTTGAAGCTGGTGTGAAATGTTTAGAGATTTCTTAGATTGCGGTTCACTGGCTGGACTTTTAGGTTCTGATTCCATGCCTACAGGGAACAGAAGGCTGTGTTTTGCTTCACTGTGGCACTGGAATGAAACTGTTTCCAAAGATTGCTACAATGCAAAGCTTGAAGGATATGCATATAAAGAGATTCTTTTACAGCTTGAAAAATACTTTGTACTGGAGCTGCAGAGTTGTGCTCCAGCAACAGACAGATTTTTCAAAGTCAAACTCATTTCTATTTGATGTAACCAAGTAGAATATGGCCACTGAGCTGTCAGATCTTTATACATGCCTCGAAATCACCTAGTCTGACTGGTACACTAGATAGCTACAACAGAATGCTTAATAATGTTCTCAGCAGGCATTAGTTTGATGCATGTGAGTCACAGAGCTGATTAGTTACAGCAGAAGTATCATTCAGCTCAATGTTTCTGTGACAACTCTATTAAAGCTCCAGCTTTGAGTACGCAGGACACACCACAGGCCTTGTATCAGAACTGACGGACAGAGTCAACATTCATAATGGCAATGTAAGAAAAAGACACTTGTCTGGAGAGTAAATGAGCAGCAGCACAGCATGCTGCTCAACTTGCTGAATAGAGAATGAAGGAAAAATGAGGCAGCACACTGCTGACAAGACTGGCAAGCGAAGGCAAGTCGGAGTAGCTCCAGAGAGCAGATTAATGCCTGGATGTAGAGCTTATGTTGGCCAATTTAGCTTCAGTACTTTCTGTAAAGGAGCTTCCACCTTCGACAATTATTTTCAGTAAGTGCTAACGTCTCAGCCACTACACATGTAGCAGGATGCTGCGTGTGTAGCTAATACGTCACGTTTACATATTGTAGGTTGCCACAAGTGCACAGTAATGAACAGAGGTGCTTTTAGACAAACAGCAATGTCATACAGGCCTAGACACACCGATGTTTTCTGAATAGTTGCTGGTAGTCGTCGTGAATGTATGCCTTCAAAGTAAAACTTGTGCCTTGCTACAGCACCAAACACCTTTCAACCTTTACTTTGAAGATGAATGGTCTCGTTTTCCAATTTTCATCATACCTTTCAGTTTCCCTACTGCTCTCGAAGCAGCAGACTTCCATGTCTTCCATGTAATGGACATTTTCTGTGCTGGGCAACTACCAACCACTCACAAACCAGTCAGAGAATGCACCTCGCCTCAGTGAGCTGTGCTTGCTGACCAGTCTGTAGCCAAAGCCAATGAGGAAATGAAGAAAAGACTCGACACTGACAACTTCAGGCCGAAGAATTAAAGCAAGACCACATTTATTCAGGGATTTTCCTCTCACACAGAGTGACGTCTTGTCTGTAGCAACTGTGTTGCTGTTATTCTGCCATCATGTGTAATCTCTTATGTATTATAGTTTTACCATCCGTTGTGAAGTACGTTCATCTGTATTTGTCATTGCCGAACGCTGCCAATACCACCCCTTTACATGTATTGAAAACCCTGGGTTATCACTGATAACCAATGTTACCCTAGCAATTAGGATGACTGCAAGTGAATCTAGATATGCAAATATGCAGAGCCCAGGCATATAATACAGGACATGTCCGGTATGACTAAGACAAAAAATATAATCAAGTGATCTTGAAGTCAATCATAAGGAGAAATACAACAACAAAAGTAGAAATATGAATGAATGAGTTTAATTCACCCAGATTTATAAATTAGAAACAAAACTAAAAAAAAAGAAAAAAAAGAGCAAGTTTGGAAGTAGTAACAAACACTGTAGAGCACATCTATAACAAGGTAGAAAAGTACACAATTCTCACTTCACTTTCAGGCTTCAACACAGCTCTGGTAAGACTCAATGTTTCAGTGCAGCACATAAACAGAGCATTGTAGAAAACTAGGTTTTGTAAACATCCATGATGATGATCAAGATTAATAGAAGGAAATGTAACAAAACAGAAGTACAACAGAAACAAGATCTTAATATATTAAAATTTGTGCTTCTGTTAACCACAATCACGACAACACTGGATCAACAGGTAAATAATACAGTCAAGGAAGCACTCTTTAAATTTAATAAAATACCCTCCACTGTAATAACTTACATACATTCATTAACTCCATTGGTCATTTGACAGTCTGTTGAATTGCTAAGGAGTAGTTACAGAACCAAACTGAAACATACATCGACTCTTCAGGACACTGTTAGATTACAATAAATGTCTGAACATAACTTTCGCTGAAACAAGCTTTAATGAGGTTTGGGATCAGCAAAAAAAAAAAAATATATATATATATTTTATTTTTTATTACAGGCATTAATGAAATACTTAACACTATGGAGCTGACAGGAATACATGGCTCACAGTCAGATAAGAAAAATGACTGAATTCCCTCAGTTTGGAATAAGTTAGTTCAAGAAGGCATGTTTACCTCAAGAGCTCACGCTACAGTCTAGTAAGATGTGCTTACTGAAACAGCAGCAGCTTCAACAACATACACACTTTGAGGTGTCCAAGTTTGTTTTGTTCCTATTCTGACCACTACTAGTTTGAGACAATTACAAAGTCTCCCCCAACAAAAGCAGGAAGTGACCGCCGTCCACAGCCTTCTGGTGGATCGTCTCAGCAGTTCGCCTTTGGTTCAGGATATTCAAAGCCTGCAGCAGGTCATTTAAGCTCGCTCCTTTACCTTCTTTCTCCACCCAAATATGCAGCAGTTCATGGATCCTGTCTTCATAGGGAAGGTTCTCTTTGCTTTTGATGACATTGTCACTAATTTCAAGCTGACGGAAAAACCTCTTGTGATAGTTCACATCTAGTTCTTCAAAATATTCAAAGCACTTCCTGAGAGACTCTTCACCTGCAAAAAACAAACAACAACCTTCACTCCATCACATTAACGCCTTGTGCTGATAACACTGATAAACATTTTGACAGCCAACTGGACTGCAATTAAAAGCAGCGTGGTGGCATGAAATGGAAGCTTTATCTAATGTTGTGTTTAACAGCAGGTGCTTGTGTGTTATGCAGTGGGTGAGATCAGGAATAAAAGTCAAAATACTTTACCATTCACAGGAACAAGCTTGGGAAGTGGCACCTCTTCCTAAATGAAACAAAAGCAAACAGGCATTAACATATAAAAAGTCAGAAATTGTAAGACCTGCTAAATCAAAAGCATGTCTTATTTATAAGCAGGTGAATGAAATGAAAGGAAAAGCATTTATCTAAAAGATCTTACACAATACAGTGATGCATTTTCCTGTCAGTGCGGATGGAAAATGAAAGGAGACACGAGATAGCGAGACTGATAAGGAGCATTCCCTGTTAATCTTCAGGTGTTTTAAGGACCAGGTGACTCATTAAGTTTCCACTAACACAATAACAGCAGCCTGAGACACTGAAGATCAAATGTTAAAGGTAATTCTTAAACCGAGAGTCACAGGATTCTTATACGGCTCCTGATTGTTGAGAGAATTTGCTCCAACATACTGGAGTGCAGTACGGAAGAAGCAAGTCACTGAGGTTTATCCATGACTGCAGACCTGTCCCTCTGCAACTGGGAGCAGGTAGGATTCTGAGGCTCTTTCTGTCATGTAAGGAGTTGTGTGTAGCATGAAAATCAAAGTGGGTAAACTGGAACATGAGGACAGACAGTAAGACAGCGGAGGCTGTTAGAGCAGCAGAGCATTAGTTAATAGCAGCAAACAAGACAAGAAGCAAGGATGAAGCAGGCGATGAGATGAGCTGCAGCTCTCACCCTCCTGCGAAGCTGCGCTGAAACCACAGGGCTGGCTTGAGGGGCAGGTGTGAGCACGTCTGTTAGGCTGTGCTGGGAGTTACTGGCTGAGCTGTTGAGGCTTGGACTGAGAATTTGACGCTCATCCTCAGCAATGTTGGGGGATTTAACTCTCACCAGATGCTGGGACAGGATTAGATTTGTGCTGGTTGGTCTTTGAGTGTCCTTATCCTCAGGAGTCTGGATGGCAGTGTATTGCTGAAGAACATGTTAAGAGAGTCTCTGTCATTTAAGTTACCTTGGGAAAGCCATTTCCATTCAGCTCATCGCCATGTTTGGCTATTTTTGTACATTAATGGAAAACATGAGTCACTCACCTGTTCTGCTTTGCTCCTGTCAGACCGATTTCTCTGAGAGCCTGAGGAAAGAATGTGAAGAGAATTATGCAACTTCCAAGAATTCACAACTTTCCAACACAAAGTTATTTAATTTTTGTCTGAGCTCAAATTTCATCAACTGAGCAGAACCTGCTGCTGCTCTGCATCAGTTCTAGCAGTGTGCAGCCTCTCCTGGACACTGTGTGTCACTGAGGATTTTCATCAGTCGGCCGGAAAGCCTGCCCAGCAGTTCCAGTTTGTGTTGGACCCGGCCCAGTTTACCAGCAGCATGGTCAACAGCACAAACTGGGAAAAGCATCTTCACGTGGCTCAGTCCAATTGGAAAAGTACTTTAGTGAACTCGCCAACAGCAGCCCACCTCTATGCGAGGCCTGCATGGTAATGATATACACCCCAACAGACTGCGGTTAACATGTTTGCTGAGAGGGCGTACTTGATAATTAGGCTTTAATCAGTTACACCTGATCCCAACATAGTCAGCATGTTGTGTTAGCAGCTCATCTGCTGCTCTTAGATCATCACACCTGAAACTGCACGTCCATTGTAAGGTTTCTGCACACATGTATATCCTCTATCACGCCGTCTGGTGTCTCAACTTCTACTTAATAGCTTTTCAGTCTTTCACTGTTCCACATGTGATGAACAGTCCCACAATTATCCAGAACTGTTAATTTTCTTACCATGTTTTACTCATTTCATGTGCCATTTGAAAATCTCTCATCTGCTCTAAACAGTCTGATTACAGGAGAGTTTGGCCTTGTGCAGTCAAAATATCCCATCCTGTGAGAAGCTCTTATCTTGCTCTCAAAGATGGCATACGGACAGCATTGTGGGAAAATGCGTCATTGATAAGACTTTACTAACAGGGTTCCCAAAACAATGCTGTGAAGGTCAGAGAGGGAATCCAGAAATGTTGAGTGGAACTTTATTTTCAGTCATTCGGTTGCAGGTGTGTCTCAGCATTTATTAGCGTATGCTTATGTGTCAGACTGACTGCAGAGGCCAGCGGGCTCAAGATCTGTGTTAATGAGAGCCAGGCCTCAACAAGTGCATGAAAATATTGTGGCAGCATCAATTTAATATCAGCAGTTCATCTGTTTGTGGTGTGAAGAAAAACAAAGTACAAGTCCTTCCCACAGCATTGACACCTGTCAGAGCAATAACACTGCAAAGCTGTATCACTACACACACAAGACCAAAATTTTAAACAGTTCGAGCATCTGCTTTAAGTGCTTGGACCCTACAACACTGCTCCTGCTGACAGCGATCAGAGCTGAAATAACAAGTGGATTTGTTTAAGAGTGATCAGGAACCATCTAGACAATAGGTTGAAATGAATATTTTTCAAGCAAAAAACAAAAAAACAAAAAACCACACACACACACACACACACACACACACACACACACACACACACACACACACACACACACACACAAAAAAAAAACCCAAAACACAGCAACCCACCCCTACATTTTGATGATTTGCTGCTCTATGTCATGCCCCAAGACCACACCTGGCCGGGTTGGTGACTTCTGTGACACCAGGAATGTGGAGGTGGAGCATTTAGTTTACATTGGGGCATTTGTAAAATTGATGTCTATACTGTTCTGGACAGCTTAAAAATCATCAGGCCTTCACTTCAGCAATGCTGAGCAGATAATACTTCTGATACAGCTGGTCAAAAGCATTTTCTTGAGTGGACACGGCCAGCTGCAGTGGCCACCAGAACATCACACAACTGTGTAGTTGCCACACGTTCAGACGAGCAGCAGAAGCATTAGCTCCAGTCACAGAAGTACTAACCCTACTACAAAAGATACAAACTATGGCATGTGTATCTTTATCGTTTAGGTTTGTTTACCCCATTATAATGCGAAAACTATCCATCCTCCCCAGCTAACACAGACAAAATGTGAAGGACTCAATGAACAGGTCGCCAGCCTATCAGAGCACTAACAAACTTTTGCATCAAGGTGATTTTAATATTAGGATCCAACATCTGTATAAGAACAACGTACCCATTTTACGTCTCCTCTTGTAGAAAAATATCCCAGCAAATGTTATGGCAGCGAGGACACACAGCACCACCACAACCACCACAGTGATACCTGTTTAAGAAAAACAAAACAAAAAAACATAAGAGACAGTCATTGGCCATTTACAGACACCCCCCAAAGAGATTCATGGCTTGAATGAATGTACAGTGCGAGTGAATCTCTGATATCCTTTGTTTCTGGCCTGGAAAATCTGACTTTGTAAATATACATTTATCCCAGTGTAACAAAAAGTCTTGCATGCATCTGCCAGAGTAGTGTACCTGGATCAGAGCCAGATTTGTTCTGGATCTTCTTGCACTCCGTGTTGGAGGTTGATGTGCAGTTCCTCACTTTCTCTTCATCCTCTGCACACCTAGTTAGGAGAGAAGCAAAATAAATCGAAAGGTTCAGAAAGAATCAGTCTTCTTCCCGCTGCTCCCTTTAGGAGTCACCAGAGTGGACAATCTGCATCTAGCATCGTCTTCTGTCACACTAACCCTCTTCCTCTTTTCCTCCTGCCTGGCAGCTTCACATTCAACACCCACTATATCCACTCCCTCCTTATACTTGTGTCTTTACTGATTTTGAATAATTTGCAGACACTTACCGTGAACACTTCAAGCACACCTCACATGCTTGGTTAGGATCACAAAATCTCCCTGGTTTGCACTGACATTTAGTGTCTTCAGTGTGAGTGCATGAGCTTACAATTTCCTCATCTGAGAGAGTAACATGAAAGAGACCTTGTTTAGTCAGAGTTTATGCTCTGAGCACGCCGACTACAAGAACAATCAATAGTGAACCTTTTCATTCTGATCGATGGTATAAAGCCGTCAAGCAGAATTACCTGGGCGACACCGTGTGCACTTCAAGCAGAACTTCAGTCGGTTGTCATGCTTCATGTATGTATCGTAGTCACACTCCTCACACTGCCCCCTCTCTCCATCTACACTGCAGGGTGATTTCACATATGTGCCTAGAGCACACACACACACACACACACACTTTATAAGTCTCCGTCAACTGAACATGTGACTCTACCTAAATAAGGCCATTTCATGTGGCTTTTGATGGCTTACTGGTTTGAAATTATTACAGAAGTTCAGTTTCATGAGACTTACCAGCTTTACAATTCAAACAACAGAGGTTGCCGTGTTCGTACTGATCTGCCGGGCAGTTGGCCTGCCGCCGTGCTCTGCCGTTTCCCACTTTAAGACCAGCCTGTGGGTATGCTGTGGTGGATTTGAGGAGAACGACCAGGACAGGCACAAAAACCTTTGGATTTGGATGTGGGGTTTAAAAAAACAACCAAAAAAAACAAATAAATGGAAGTCAGAGTGGTGAATAAACAGGTTTTTTTTTTAAAAAGAGTCCCTAAACAGGCAGGTGGGGTGATGTTTGGTTACATTAAGGTGCTAAAACTAGTTATGATCAGACAAGAATGGGAAACTGGGATAAAACATGGTGACTTATGAGCAAAAACCTGCTTCGTTATAGTCATGAAACTACCTTAAGTAAAAATATGAAGTGCACCGCTTTCATCTTTTTTTTCCATGTTTTGACTTAAGAGATTCCAAATTGATTATATTAAAGAACTCATTTTATGGGTTTTACAGAAACATAATCTCTGATTATATGTTTTGGCTAACTGAAAACATTTTCACTACAAACATAAGTATATAAGCCATTATTCTTTGGAAGCTTTCTTGTATGATGATGTGAGTCAGATTAGGTCACATTTAAGAACACGCCACTTCACTCTGAAAGCAAATAAACAAGTCAGTGCTGCACAGGTGGTTGGGGGAGAAGGGGATTTCCTTCCAACACTCCTTGAACTAAGCCTGGTGGATTCAGTATTAAGAAAGTGTACCAAAGTATCCGAGCTGATTTATTACTTCTTAATATTGAGCAACAGGTTTTAAATAACAGGAAACGTGATCCACAAACAGTGTGTCCTAATATGGCCAACACTTTGCAGGAATAACCAAATAAGGAAATCACACCCATGATTTCGTAACACCATCAGGTGCCCTAGTTACTGTGAGGGCATCTCCCAGGAGGCATGGAGAGACAGACAAACACTCACCTGTGTGTGAAAGTACCAGTTATAAGAATTTTAATCCCCCTGCCTTCACTAGAAAGTAGAAATGGCGTGCTTAAGTATATTTAATAGTACTTTGGAAAGGAAAAAAAAAACTAAAGAGACCTTGTTTATACACAAAGACATACAGAAGAGTTTAATTTTTTTTTTTAAGAAAAAGTTTATATTTCCAATACCTGTTTCTACTGGGTGTCCGACTCTATAAAGTAGCACTTTATGTCGATGGAAGTGATCTCTGCCGTAATGCAAACCATCATTTCCCTCGCTTTATGCACATAATCAAACATATTAGAAAATATTGAATCAAAATAAAACTTTTAGGCAGCTCAAAATCAAGCCGAAAGCTATACAAAAGGCTCAAACAATAAGGCCAGGCCATTTTTATCCGGAGTTTACCAATAGGATCTTTGCGAAAATTAAAGACATTTAAAATGCACACGCTCTTAAAGTTAGGCGCAACATAGCGCCTAACTTTCCTGTGTACCACAGGAAAACACGCGCTGTGGAGTAACGTGTATTCTTTTTATTCAGTGATCAGTCGCCGATGACAGTCAACCACAAACTGTCGACTAGTTTCAGTGCAGTGTCTCAGGTGGGGAAAACAGAAATAAAGTGACTTTTTGGTGAGCCCACGAGGAATTTCACACCTGAGTTCACACAGCGCCTTGTGACACTTTCGACACATAAATGCGACATCTTGCGCAAACCAGTAAACCGGAAAATTGCCAGAGGTCTCTCATTTTTATTTACAGTCAACGGGAGGCTAAACTTTGGTTCGACAACCCCTGACAATTCTAGTCACTTCGGTCCTCAATAAACAAATCAAAACAACAACAAAAAATCCTTAAAAGTTTACATAATTAACTTTTTATTAAGTTAATAGCTTAACATAAATATTAGAATCGCCCGCGGTTGTCGCGAAACATTAAAAGCACTGTTATTACTTTGAAGGATCTCCATTTTTAAAAATGAGTCACAAGGAAGCTGTTTACAGAAACTTCACGCTGACTGACTGACGCCGGTACAACACCGGTCCGTGAAACCACAGCAAGCTTTGTAGATGTTTAAAAAGACAACATGACTTACCACAAACATAGGAACGTGCTTCATCTTCTACTAAAAATGTCGGCCTCCACAGACTTCCAATTATTCCACGGTAACTCAGAGCAAATCGATTTAGATTTACCACCGTAGCGTCCTGTTGGCTACTGTCTCAAAAGTTTAACTCAGGTGTGAGACGGCTCTGAATTAATGACGTAGCTGACAGGCGGGGCCAAAGTACAAAGCAGCCCAGTCTCAGCTCACAAACAGGAGGCGAAAAAAACAGCCCCACTGATAAAGTCAGTCTTTACTCCAAGTGGCCTATATGGCACAAGAAGTAATGATAATAAAATATGTGTATTTTTTTATTAATATAATTTAAATCATCTTCAGCTGCAACGTTATCAATGATTATCAATAATTATTAGCGAGCATTGTAGATGATGTAGAAGATTTTGTACTGACCCCCAGCTGACGTCACCTGTGCCATCTTAGTGCTAAGTTTCTGGAAGAGCAGCTGGCTGTTTAGGTTCAGAGTAAGGCTGGGTTTAAAACGGTGGCGTTAAAACGCCCTGTGGACAAACGTCTCCCCGTCGGCTGCTCAGAACAAATATTGACCAGAGTGTTTCACAGACGATAAGGCGCCTATTTAAATTAAAAAACACAATTCAGTCTCATTAGGCCCCGGGGATGGAAAAACAAAAAACACAAAAACCCAAGACATAACACTGGACTTTTTCCTCAAGCTATGACGGTTATTACAATTTCGCATATTTGGGATATTAACCCCGCCCCTCCTCTTTTCTTGGTCTTCTTTTTCTTCTTTTTAAGCTATAAATTCATTTAAATGAAATTATTAAAATGTAACGTGGTTGCAAGCAGACACTGCTTTCATGTAAGAGGCCTTATGACTGATTACTGAGAATACTGATTTAATATATGGTGAAATTATTCTATTAGAATCAGAATCAGAATCAGAATACTTTATTGATCCCTGGGGGAAATTATTCCTGGGGAAACTATTAAAGAGTGCTTTTAATCTCAGCCTCTGTTATATATTTTGTTAAGGAATATTTTTTGAATGTAGTAGTATAAAATAACACGCAATGGCAAATTATTATCAGTACAACTTCAAAAATGCTGTACTTTTGCTCAGGGGTTAAGCAAACATAGTTTGCCATCTCTGGGTGTGAAGATTTATACTGAAAACAGTTTTAAAGTTAAGGTGAGAAAATGAACAAACAAAAACAGTTGCAGGCTGAGTAAATCATGACTAAACTCACAAATACTGCACATGATTCACATGAGGAAACACAAGTGTAGTTTTGTGGCTACAGCTTATCACATTGGTAACATACGTGGTGCCAAAGCTACAGAGAAATGAGATAAAATGAGCTGCCTGAATCCTGAAAACGATATGTAATTTTTTTTACAGTAATATTAGAGGTATAGGTGATGAACAGTTTGTAGAATGTAAAATGTAAGATAATGTCTAAGCCTACAGTGGGATGCAGTGCTTTTATCTGAAAGATCTGAGTGTGTGAAGCTCTAAACAGAAACATTTGCTTCTCTTATACCAAACCGAGCTTTTCCCTATTTTAAACATAAAATTTATGCAAATAAAATCAGATATGTTGGATCTGACCTGGTGTATGATCGCTTTCACTCTGAATGAGCTCAGCATTCAAACATTCAAATTGCTGCTGTATTGCAAAGTGAATAACAGTTCCAAGAGGTGCCTCTCTCGCCTTTTAGCCCCTCACGGGATAATGGGGGAAAACAGACTATTGTACAAACGCTTTCATCACAAACTGCATGAAGTCAGCCATCACCACAGTGTTTAGCAAACCTCATGCTTGGGAGTGCCAGTTTAGCATTATCTAATGAGCAGTTGTCTGCAGCGCGCAGATATGCAGGCCGACAGGAAGCAGTGGGCTGTGGATGCGGAGAGGAATAAAACCTCCGTTTCAGTCTGTTGATTGCGATGCTCTGAGATGGAGCTGAAATGGTCTCACAGTTTTAGGCAGTCGGGGCTGTTTCTAGGCTCAGAGATTGGGTGACTGATGGCTTCACAGGCTGCCAGGCACACTGAGAAATAGAGACCAGTCACTCAACAAGTTTCCTGCGCATTGCAGCTCATCAACGTCTTATTCCTCCACCTTTGTAGTACAACACTACATTTCTGGTTTTACCTATTTTATTTGCCCAATCATTCAGAGTCTGTTCCATTTCTGAATTTCTGCACCGTTTCCCCTCACGCTGCTGCAAACTTGTGTTTTTTGATGATAAGGCCCGGGAGGTGGCTGGAATCTCTGAGCCACATTTTCCGAGATAAGACATGAATTTTGCATTCAGACAGACCGTACAGGGTTCTGCTCATCGGCCGGGCCGAGGTCGAGATCAATTCTAATGATATGGAAAAAATATATATATACTTTTCTTCTGTTACAGAGCCTATGTGTATACTGAGAGGGAGGTTTTGCTGTAGGGATTAAGGGGATCTTTCTGACACACAGTGCAAGAGGAGATAGTGAACTGAAGACCTACATGAACTTGCTTATTCATAGAGGAATTAGACAAAGCTTATCCAAAGACAGAGTGAACCTGCACACTGGTGAATAAGCAAAAGAAGTGCAACTAGAAGTTTTTAAATGTTAAAATTCCAACATTAGGTTTGAAGACTGACAAGAAATTGATTGAATAAAGGATGATCTTTTATGCAAATAATGGATACAGATAATGGGTACATATATTCCTGAAAAATGTTGCATTTTAATTTGTTTCTAATCTCTAGCAGCTTGTGTGGATGTTTAGTTCACAAATTTATTCTGCGATGGAAGTTCAGAGGAAAGCAAGTCTTCCCTTTCAGTTATGCCCCGTCGATGCTTGCACAGTTACATGCTGTCCAGTACAATAGATCTATTGGCACTGAGCAGCTCCACTGGAGCAGCTCAGAGTTAAGGGTCTAACTTGGGGGCACCAAAGTGGTGGTTAGGAAAGATGGGAAAGCACTGCTCTTTATTTTCGCCACAATGGAAGGGAGGTAAAGGTGTTCATATAGAGGTAAATGGCCATGGCCATAGTGTGGGTATAAGAACAACATTGGAAAGGTGGCCAGATTCAGAGGGACATGAGCTTCACGAGAGCACTAACAATATCCACTCTAGTGTGATTGTAGAGTACCCAGACTGGGTCAGATGTGAATGGCAGCAGCAGAAGGTTGACCAGTGACATTACCTAATAAAGGGAGACATGACACTCACTAAGGGGAAATCAAAGTTACATCAGGAACTGACTCTGAGCCCCTTCTTGTTCACAGTAGTGATGGACAGATTGACAGATGGGATCAGACATGAGTCTCTGTGGACTACGATGCTGCTGACATTGTGATCTGTAGTGAGAGTAGGGAGCAGGTGAAAGAGAATCTGGACAGGTGGAGGTATGCACTGGAGCGAAGATTAATGACATTCAACAGAAGCAAGACAGAATACGTGTGTGAATGAGAGAAAGACAGGTGGAGTAAAGATAGTGAAGGTAGATGAGTTTTAATACCCGGGGTCAACCGTCCAAAGCAACAGACAGTGCACAAGAGAGGTGAAGGAGAGTGCAAGCAGGGTGGAGTGGGGGGAGACGAGTATCAAGGATGATTTGTGACAGAAGGATAGCAGCAGGAATGGAAAGAAAGGTAGATGGCACTGAGACATGCCATGGTGTATGGTTTGCATATGGTTACACTGACAAAAAGACAGGAGGTGAAGCTGGAGGTGGAAAAGTTGAACATGTTGAGTGTATCAGAGGGACAGAGTGTGATGGAGGGAGATGATCCACTGTGGCGACCCTCTAAATGAGCAACTGTTCTCATTAGATTTGACAGGTAATTCCATACATGCAGTTCTTATGTGACTTTAGATTATATTTCAAAATGACTGCCCAAATTGTTACTTGGTGGCAAGACTTACTTCCAGATGGACTTTGGTCAGAGCCACTGGTGTACATGGCCTAAAAGCGTATTTTATTTAGTTTGCACTATGATTCAGCCAGTTACTAGGAGAAGTCTATTCATGGCTTTGTTCCCGCATGGCTCAAGGTCTCCATCTGGAACTTCTGTCAGCGCACAAGTTCCCCTCTGTTGACGGCATCACATGCATGTGTGCTGTATTAATGTGGGGTAAGACACATATGGTGTTTCAATCTAAAAAAAACCAAACACCTTCAGGGATACCATTGCTGGAACATATTCATGGTGTTGCAAGTAAGAGACTTGATTCGATAGTTGCAGAAACTATCCATGTTCAACATGTGACTAAAATCCAACCTAACCCCAACTCTAACCCTAAGTTAAGAGGTTAACATTCATAATAATCTAAAAGCCTCAGGATGCTTCATGGTAGACACTATAGGCTAAATAAGTTGCAATCTTGAACTAGTATACAGATATAGCATTTTTAAAAAGCAAACACAAAAGTGAATCCCTGTGAGGTCCAAGTCATCGCTGATGCAGATGCTAATCATAACCCATAACCCTGTGTTTCACAGTCTTGGCAATCAGGTGACAAAGAATTTGATCATTCTAAATGAGACACACCAAAACTGTTTTCCATTACTGGTGGCTGTGGCTCAGGTCGTAGAGCAGCTCAGCTACTGATCAGGAGGTTGGTGGTTCAATTCCCCCAGTCTGCATGCCAAATATCCTTGAGCAAGGTACTAACCCCAAATTGCCCTCCAATGTGTTCATCGGAGTGTGAATGTTTATTAGTTGCACTTGAGTTTAGAAGTGAATGAGGCATGTTGTTGTTGCTTTGAGTGGGAGAGTAGAAAAGCGCTATATAAGAATCAGTCCATTTACCTTCCAATAAATCTTTACTCTAAATTAGAGTTACAGTTTGAGGCAGGGTTAAGATGGCCTCAAAGTGGTAACACATGTGCTATATTTCCACAGGCAGTATTTCATAATAAGCTATGCTGATGGCTGCCTAGGACTGGGCCCATTCATCTCTATGCTGAGCTCACCAGTGGGTTTGTCTATTGACATAAATGACAATAACCTAGCTGGCCACAATGCTAATGTTAGCAGTTAGAGCAGGATTGCACAATTCAGTGGGCCAATTGCCTCACAGCCAAGAGCAGGAGAAGCAATCAATGCTCTTATGAATGTTTTGTTAGTCTTACTGATTCACTTAGAGACATTTGAACTTACTTATCTGTTCCGCCACATTTTACACAGTTTGCATGAAAGGGTGTTTCATCATGCCTCACTTAATCAGACTAGCAGTACAACAATCTTTTGCCTATTACTCATACCTTTACTTCCTGAGCTTTATGAATGGGAACTATCATACTTTAAACCACAATCTCCTCTAACCTCTGGGGAATTGAAGAAGCTATGATTGCTCTAAAAATGTAAAATCTAGCTAAATAATTTATAGACAGTATAGTTGGAAAAGTCCATACAACTCAGTTTACATGCTGGCGGATTACTTGAATGTACTGGCAACTGTGCCTCAAATCAACTTTTACATGCAGCAGGTTTTATTTCTGATACTTTAAGCCTATTCAGTATAACTGGTCATATTCTACTAAGAGCTGCATTATGTTAATACAAAGTCAGTATTTCCTAACCCACATCAGAATAAAATCCCTTTATTTTCATCCATCCCTTCTCTTCCACTTATCCAATCCCTTTATCCCTTTATTTTCAGTGGTCAGAAATCATTAGCAGGGTTTTTAACCGTGAAACAGCTGCTAGAATATATGCTACAGCAACTCCATGGGATTAAAGACTAACAAATAGAAGTGGATAAGAAGCAATTCATTAAATGCCACCATTGTGTCAACCTGAACCTTCTTAAACATTACATGCAGTGATTGGAAATATGCTTTAAAAACAAAATGCACAGCAATAACAGCAATACTTTAAACATGCATTCCGAAACATCAGAGTGTTTAATGACTGAACAATTATATGACACAGTTACACTGATTAAATTCAGTTAAAGAACTGGAAATGTGGCTTGTGTGTAACTGGCCTGCACATTATATGAAAGCAACAGGAGTCTGTCCACTCTTGTGTTATCTTCAGCCTTCCCCATTATTCAGAGACAATTATAAATTGATATTTGTTTATACATTAATACATTTTTGATTCACACGCTAGCGTTACTCTTATCAGCTTATACACATATACAGCTAATGATGCTTCCAAAAACAATAACAATTAAAATCACGCCAGGTTAGTAACCGTCAGCTACACTAACTGAAGCATTTTGTGATGTACACACTGCAAACCCAAACTAGGACAGAGTTTTTACTGACTCCATTGTTGCTGCCAGTATAATGGCACATGTACAAGTAACATCAAACTCATTCACCCCATTCGTATTCCAAAGTCCATCAAAACTAACAGACACTGCAAATATTAGAAACTAAAGCTAGTCGCTAGTGACTTACAGCCGTGTGCAAGAAAGTGTTCTCTTGATAGTTGTTTAAATCTCACTTTTTGTCAGTTCTCACATATATTCAAATATTTCCCTATTTCTTCATAGACAATGAATGCCATGCGATGTGCCACACAAATACCAGATACAGAACTGAATCGCTTTGTTCTTTCTGTATTTGTTCATTAATTGTTTTAATCCAAACACAGATCAGCTAACAGGTATGGCAGAATTTCATCTTTACAAAATTCAGATCACTACAGTACTGGCAGTCTAAGACACACCCTGTCGTACATTCCCCCACGTGAGTCAGTCAGCCACACGGATTAGTGAGTTTGCCTACTGAACTCAGGTATGTATAAAAACAAACATTTTTTGGACAGAAAACCCCCACATTCAGAGTATGCAAGGCACATTAAAGCAGAACTCCATAGAAGCTGTTTCTAGGTCTCTTGTAATACTATTCATAAAATCTCAATGTAATGCTGGATTAGTGATCTTAGCAGAACAATCTTCATCTCCGCTTGAGGCTAGCAGCTCCAGGCTGCATTTGCCACAACAAGCATGAAATACCATGGCCTGTGGCTGTGAACCAGCATTTCACGGGAAATGTTGATGCTAGTAGAAATTATGAAATTACAATTAGATCCACCCAATGTGAGTGCATGATTCTTTTTAACTCATAGACTCATAGTGTTAACATAATGTTGTAACGTTTCACCACTCATCGTGACTTCTTCAGTCTCAGCTGACTGCAGGTTTCCTCAATCCTATAAACAGTGCACTTGCATAATGACTGAAACTAGCACCACTGAAGGAACAATGGGCTGGGAGGTCAGTTCCTAGATCATTGATATGCAAATTCCCATGACCAATTGGTCCCCAAAAGTTGATTCTGTTCATCAGAATCAACTTTTGGGGATGCCTTAAACCTCAATTTCCTCTAAAGCGAAGAGAAAACTTCACTGATTCACAAAGACTGCATAAAAGTCATTTCACTTCTCACTTAATTTATTACGTCATAAACACTTTAAGTGAAATTAAATTATCATCTCAATCATTTGTTAAAAGCCTTCTTCAGTTCTGAACAATATTCATGCTATTTAGAGCCATTTTGAGAGTTCAACAGGTGAAAAGCCTTTGGACATGGCTACATTGTGATTGTCATTTGTCAGCCTTTTCAGCTCCACAAACCTAAAACAGTGCAGATGACACATTTGGTGCAGAGCCCACAACTCAGCAAGTACTACATGTTACAGACTCTGACCCGCGATGTCGCTGGGGATAAAATAAATAAATAAATAAGTAAATACGAAAGCCAAACTATATTCTCCTGAATAAACATGTACACTCAAACTGAACACTTTAGAGAATACAAATCTGACATTTTCCCCCTGGCACCTCGTAGACTGCTTGTTTCAGTTTGGTTACATCAACAAAAAATAAAAAATAAAGCAATGCCTGCAAGCACAACCCCTTCATTTTCATCACAACTACAGTCCCCTAGAGAGGAGGGTATTACTGTCACCCACCAACCCCCCAGTGTGTTGAATCATCCCATGTGCATTAGCCAACGGAAAATGAAAAATAACTTGAGACAAGTTGATCTTTCAACTGTACATTTATTTCCAAAAGGCTGCATATACATTTGCAAATTCTACTGTACAGAAAACATCCAAAATGTCCATAATTATAGATACAGTATACCGCAAAGCTGCCCTGGCATTACCAAACATAGCTGTTCAGCACTAGAAAAGCTCTGCAGCCTATTCATTATTATAATCTTAAATACTTTTTTCAACTTATATCTTTAATGTAAGTCAGTATGATTAATTGTTCTTTTTTTTTATCCCCATCTGTACTTTACAAACATTCACCATTTACAGTAGTTAAACAAGGCACAAGAATAGTGATATGAAGCCGAAGGCCATGCGTGAAGCAGGAAAGAGCATCGGACCAACCAACTCAGGTGACGGGAAGTCATGGATGCAACAGTGAAGGTTTTGTCTCATGAAACAGGGTTAGTCTTACACCAAAGCATTATACACAGTGAAAATATGTTTGTGTAAGAGTGTGTATGAGCTCACTTATTAAAGAACTGAGTTTCAACGTGTCAATGGGATACAGTAGACACAGCTGATACACATCCAGGATGAAGGTGCACGTTGAGTTTGCTTGTGTGTACCACACAGACAAGATGCTCTTGATGCGACATAAGCCACCGCTAAGCATTACAAAAGCACACGTTTCCTTTTCTGACACTCCACTTGTAGGAATGAAAAGCAAACTCCAGTTAGTCACAATTAAAAGATAAAGAAAAGACAAACAAAAGATTACCTTTCATATTCTTCACTTCACAAGCTTCAATTACAGAATAAATGGATTGAAACTGATTACAAATGCATAGAAATGATGCAGGGAAATAAAAGCGGATGGATGTAACCTTTCACATGTACAGTGCCAGTGGTGTATTCCAGGTGACCATATAAGTTGTGATGAACCACCGAGCAAGAGTTTGTTTCCCTCTCTTTGTTGAAAAAATAGTCAAGAAAATTGAACTTAGATGAAAAATGCTGAAGGACTAGATTCACAGGTAGGGAACTGTCTATGTACCTTGATCAAAAAGTATCAGCACCTGGACCATAAAAATCATTTGGTTAGTCTTCTCTTCTGCTATTCTTAGACTGCTGTGTGGAACTGCTATTAGTTGTACCCAGCATGAACAGGAGATCAGCTAGTTTTTGATTTTTAGGGGCTGAATCCCAGTGTTTTCCCAGTTAGTATATCTGTAACTTTGTCAAATAATAATTGATTTGGTTATTATTTAGTTACAGTAATGTAAGCAATATAGTATTGCCTGTTGTGTTGTTGTATAACAGTGGCAGTGGTTGATCTTCACTTGTTGCATCAGACCAATTTTGTACTTGCTAAAGACAGGGCGATAAAGAGCTGAAAATGGTTCAGTTGTTATAATGAAGAATTCATTGTTTTCCTTTTCCTGATACAAAAGGCTGAATAAATAAACAACAAAAAACAGCATTTATAGTGCCTCAGTCATTTAGTTTATCTATAGCCAACATTTTATTATTCTGAGTAGGCTAACATCTATAACTCTGTATGTTTTAGTAATACCAATGAATGCCAATGCTGGGGATTGGTCTGAGATTCTATTTTGTTCATTTTCATCCAAATCTGTTACTGTTACTAAATTTCACTATGCATTATAATGTAGAGGTTACAAATGACCCATTTTCTGTTTCTCTGTCTTGAAAATGAAAATTTGAAGAGTTGGTATTTGATTGAATGCTGAAATGTAGCCTTACTGGAAAGTGGCATGCTTATTTTCAAATAAAACCAACACACAGTTACAGTACATTTAATGGTTATTGTCACATTAGCGTTCAAAGATCATGTTACAGGAAAAAACACAAACAAACAAAAAACCTTTCATCTAAAATATTCAGCTACAGTGTTCTTCCCAGTAAATCTACCTTCTCTCTAAATTGTGTTCAAATTTGCTTTTGGATAGAAACCTAGCTATAGCACACTCAAAACTGCACACTGTGTGTCTTTGTCCTGATAATGATTTAAGAGTTGAAACAGGTCAAATCTGACATGTTTTAAGGGACCAAATGCTAAACATCTGAATTATACCCATACTTAACTCCACTCTACTTACCTGTAAGTATACCAAACACACATTTTTGTATATTAGCTATTCAGGTTAGCTTAAAATCGCCAGATTATATTGTAGTTTTGTATTTTCTTTCTTTTTTTTCTTTTTTTTTCATTTCTGACTTGTGTCATTGTTCTTTCCAGTTTAGTTTTTATTAGTTTCAGTCTTTTTAATTATTATTGTATGTATGGTATATGCGAAAGGCATGATTTAGAAAAATCAGTGCTGATAATCAACAAAAAAAAAAGAAGAAGTTTTTCTAATAAAAACACAGAGTTTTTGGAAAGCAGATGACTCGTACAGACATCCAAATCCAAAACCAAATCTATCAATGTTTCAAGTTATGATAACAAATTTTATCAAGCTGACAAATAAAAACTAAGAATATTGCATTTATCTGGATTCTTTTTTAGTTTCAAATTTCACATAATCATTTCAGTTAGTTTGATTTTTACCCTCACAAGTCCAGATTTATATTTTGATTTCAGTTAACAAAAATGTTTCTCTCTTTTTATTTTTAGGTTTAGTTTTGTTTAAGTATAATATTGATAATAGCAATATTACCAACCTTCTGGTCTACATGTCCACATTACGTTTTATTTTACATAAAACAATAAAAATGTGTCACCCACTCTGACTTTTTAATGCTGCCTCTGCAAACAGTCTAAAAGCACACAAAACCTGGCAATTAGTTTTTTCAAAATAAAGTACATTTTCTTTTGACAACTTTTTATCAAAGTTAAATTAAAGTTAGATTTCCATACAGTTAGCGTGAGGCCTGTAAAACTGTAAAATCATAAGCTAATGTTGACAACAAGATGTTTTCAGAAAAATTCAATATAGGTGCCGGTTGGGCTGTTCCATTCGCCTGCTCTCTGTGTTACCTCATTGTATTTTGTTTTTATATCAGCCAAATGTTTTTTGGGTAGATTTATGTCTGATTTATAAAAGTTATACAAAAACAGCTCCCACAAGTCTCACCAACAAGTCTAGGTAATATATTATAACTTAAAGTCACTTAAGACCTTAAACAACCTTTTAGATATGTGTGATAAGTGTTTAGTTTGGTTAAAATTCAGGTCTGTTTTCCCCTCCTGCCATCATTCAACTATTCTAACCTTCCACTACAGCTCCACTCTTGTCACTTGCTGGCACTCTTCTGTTTCAGTATAAATTAGTGAGACTCTCGGTGGAATTTTTCATTGCTAGGCGTAGAGCAAAGGACATTCCGTTCACCAGGGTTGCAGACAGAAATCTCAGTGGCACATATCAGAAAATTCTAACCTGAAAGTTCATGGCTAGAGACTGCCAGGAGTACGTGCGAAAATATAATTTTGCATAATTTGGCCTTATTCACCCAGCATGCACCTCTCTGGCAAGGTGAAGGTTGTTATGAGACCCGCTGTGATTTCACTCATACAAATCTCTCCGCTGCAAGAACACTGGGTGTTGTTTTTGAATATATCTGATGTAAAAAATACATCAGATATATTCATCAGAAACGTTTCTCCCACAAAACGCTACGTCCAGATGAACAGAATCAACTTTTGGAGATAAAAAGTACTTAATTGAACCTTGAATTAAGAGTCTTAAATAATTACAAAAACACTTTTCTACAAACACCAGCTAAAGCTCTGACAGCTTCAACCTTAGTGTGTGTTCAAATATAAAGATGAGGGGTTAACATTTCAATCTATTCTGACCTGGAGGTCATCAAAAGTTTCACTTACCATTACCTCACATGACTATGATATTTTCCCTTATTCCCTCAGCATGGCGTAGGATTTATATACCTTATATACTGTTACTGTATGTTATATATGTCTGACACTGTCTGTATTCCTTTGTTGTTTTTTGAATAATATGAAAATATGTGACCTCTACAGCCGCGAAATGTCAGTGTGGTGTGTGAGTTGTGTACTTGTGTGGGTGGGTGGTAGACATGGGGGCAGCTGGGTGTGTCAGGGCCTGATATGAGGTCTGTGTGACGGGTGTTAATGGTGGGAAGTGGATGATAAGACATAGCGATGACCTCTCCGCGGTGCCAGGAAATGATGTTTTACAGCTTCCTCCCTCTCTATCTGCCGCAGGAGGCAACTGTAATGAATTGTAATGCCACGGTTAGAAATCTCACTCTGCCACATTACGCCACAACCAACGGCTCGTTTTCTTTCTTACTTTTTTTTCGAGTACAACTGGGGATGATATATTTATGATTATTTTTTGCATAAATGATCACATAAGTGCTAAAATTTCGGTTTTGGGATTTTTTTTTAATTTTTAAATAAAACCAGGTGATTTTGAAGATACCTGCCTTGAAAGTTCACTATCACAACATTTAAGCAATCAGGAGCTTCCCATTAAAAATATAACAGTGGACATTAAAAGAAAAGAAAAACTAGCTTTTAAGTCCTTTTTCATTTGTTGACACGGGAAGGGGAGTGTCAGATCAAACATAGGTGACTAACATTACGCCACAGTTGTATCATCTTATTTGCATATTCAGACTTATATGCAAGCGTGTGGACTGCTGGAAAAGGAGCTCCCTTCTCCTCTAACGCGGGTTCAGACAATAGCAGACACAAAGGGGAATAAATTCACATCAACCTAAATTAAAAGAAGTTAGAAACAAACAGAAAGGACTGAGTGGAAAGGCAGACAAAGATTTACAGTCCAGCCTCAGACGGGTTCTTAAAAGAGAGGGGCAGATCCACAGCAGGTGCCAGCTCACCTCGACCTGTTGTGATCGGTCGCCGTGTTGAACACTGGCACCGTCTACTCACCTCGTGACCTTCTACTGCACCGCCGCAGTGTGTTGTCCATCACTGATTGTGTGCGTATACAGATATATACGTCAGTCTGTCAGTTTTTACTGGCTCTCTCTCCTCTCTCAGCCCGTGTATTCAGAAGTGCAGTCCTCTGTATTCTGACTGGTTAGTCTGCCTGTTCCGTACAGACTGCTTGCTTCTATGTGAATGGAGTCAGATTCGCAGTCGTCCTGGTCCTTGGGGGAACTTTTGGAGTGGATCTTTCCAATCTCCTCCAGGGCACTGGCTAGAGAGTCAAGGTCAGAAGTGTCCTGGTGACGAGCCTCCCACAGGCTTAGTATGACTGCAGACGGACTCCGCTGCTTTGCAAAATACCCCAGGTTTCTGTAGAGGAGCACATACAGGAACATGAAAGTAACTGTTTCTTTACAGATGCCACATGCAACGAACTTGCAAAAGAAAACAAATGTTTTAATGACTTTATCAGGTGGTCTTAAAGTTTAAATGTAAATGTGTAAATCTGCTAGTCCATCACTCGTGGTAGTTCGCCTGCTTCCTATGTGCACACATGCTACAGGAGTCCTTACACAACATGACTTTTCATTGTACAACCAGTTAACCAGAATCTACATCTAAAACTGTATGCTTGTCACTGTGTGCCTATTGGTTAGTCGCTAGTAACAGTCACCTACATAACACTGTAAGATATTTAAGGCCCCATCAACTGTCAATCAAATGGTGAGAAAGGTTTCACTTGGGAGACACCCACTTCATGTTACTAACAAGTATTTTGCCTGATTGCGCAACAAATCATTGAATTTCACTGACATTCCTCTGTCGTTACATCATTGCTGCTCTCCTTTTTGTGCACACCCCGCCTAACTTTAAAATCATGGAAAATGATCATTTTGTTCTGCAGAAGCACTTACTCAGGTTCAGCTAGCTGATGCATGCCCACAGTAGAGGTTCACGTCAGCTCTTTTTTTAAGCCTACTGTATCTACACACATGAATTAGCACAACATTTCTTGAATGCTATGATGGAATCAGCAGAGATGCTAATCATGTCGCGATGATGGATTGGACTGTTACTGAGGCTATAATCTTGCCAAGACCCCAGTCACATAGACCTAGTGACTGATTGGTGACTGCCTGGCAACCTGGTTGCTAGGGGGGGAAATGTATTTCCTTAAAAGCTGCAAGTAGCTGCTGTGCAGGAATCATGCAGGAATAAAGACAAGTTAGTGTCCCCCTAGTAACCAGCTAGGGAAAAATTTGTGTTCTTTAACTGGCTGGCAACCAATTGGGAAATACAGGGTGCTTTCAGTATATGGAAGCAGTATATGTAAGAGGAATAAAGAAGAGGCATATGGTGCTGCAGCAAAAGTTGGTACAGAACATCCCAATTGCCTGTTAACATTCAGCAACTACTTGTGGTTGTGAAACTGTGAATAGTGTGATGCAAATAACAAACTGAGACCATTTGCCTTCAAAGCAAATGATCTGGTTTCAGCAGTGAGGAATAACTTTAACCAGCAAGCTCCAAAAACCACTCACCAACATGCGCAGAGGATGCCTAACTTGCATGGAAAAACATTTTTGATCTTTTGAAGCAGTTTCTAATTTATCAGACTTGATTGGTGAGCCTTTAAATGCAGTCTTTTGGTCTTGTGACCATAAAAATTAATGCTGAGGCTTTTTCCCTGTTCCCTATCATACACCTAAAATAACTAGCTTCTTGAAGAGTTTAGTCCAGATTGGCAGGGCTATAGCAGTGCCACTGACATTAAAGTGATCTGTTTTTGTGTAAAGTGTTTGCTGCCCTTAAAGAACGAGAAGAAAGACGTCTGTTTCAAGCAACGTTTAGAACTGTGTCTCTGTCTGCCTCCCCCTCATCACTGCAGGCTTGTTTTGGACAGTAAAGGTTAGCAGCTAACGAGAGAGACTAGAGTGAAGGCACAGCAGCATTTTGAACTTTTAAAGAGCCTTAAAAAAGTTAGAAATGAACTCTGTAAGAAAGATCTTCTGTATCTACTGTTCCGGCTTCATGTCGTTTACCAGCTATTGAGAACATGAAACTGGAAATTTCAAAGCAATGTGACATGTATTTCAAATCACATTTTATTTCACAATGAAATCTGTTCCTAGAAGGGCAGACCTGGGCATTGTGCGTGTGACTTCAGTGGGGTCTTAAACAGTCTTCAACTAAACTCCGCTTACTGTTTTTTGCAATTTTGTGGGAAATCACAAGTCAGCTGGCTGCTATTAATTTTAAAGTGACTGCTATTTTTCTACATTACGTATGCCTGTGAATGGAGCTTCACTGCAAATGCACTGGAACCCACGTTTATGACAGATGTGAGAGTACAAAAAAGACGTGAGATCACATTAAAAAAAGAGTAACTCATGTGGACGTCTGAGTATTTATTTACTGACGTCAGAGGTAAAGCTGTCCACTTTAAAGCTGTGTTTAAGGTTTACAGTTTGAATTGAGGAATACAAAAACTTGACTGATCCAGAGCTGGAACGGACATCTGAACCTTTGCTGGCAAAGCAGAAAAAGCAACAAGGACCTTTGACCACGTTAAACACATCGAAAGATGAAGCTGCCAAGAGTAGCTTTGTGATTTCACAAATTCACAAAAACAACTATAACTCGTTCTCTGATGGGGAGATTGTCAAAGAGTGTTTGATGGACTCTGCTGCACTAATACGCCCTGAGAAAAAAACCATTTGGAATATGCCCCTCTCCAGGTGAACCATAATAAGATGGATCAAGGACAGTTTGGGAAAGTTGGAGCTTCAGTTGAATACTAAAGTGGACAATTTTGACTTTTTCTCCTTGGCTCTGTGATGTCCGTGATATAGCCCATTTCAGCCGATGGTTGTCCAAGTCAGGCAAAATGTTGAACTTTTGAAATGATGCAAGATAAAGTAAACCTGGAACTGAAAATTGGTACTTTTGCATTGTTTTAAACACCAGGAGGTGTTGTTTAAGTCAGTATAACTGCTGTACCTGTATTCTTCTCTCAAAAAGAAGAACTCACATCCACACATAAGGAGACATGATCCAGAAGATGTTGGTTCTCTCAGATCTACTTTCATATGTGAACAAGCATTCTCAGTGATGAAGTTTAACAAACCCACATTAAGGGCCTGTCTCAGTGATGGCCACATGTATTTCCACCTCAGGCATCAAATCTGACTTGAGCCCCGGTGTTCCAACCCAAATAGATTTCTTCCATTGTTCTTCAGTCTGCATGCAAAGTATCCTTGGGCAAGATGCTGTGATCTTAAGCAAAGTATTAAGATACTAACCTTCACACTCTCCGATGTGTTTATTAGAGTGTGAATGTTCTCACTTGTTTGTACTTGTATGAATGGGTGTGTAAGAGTAAATGAGGCGTGTTGTATAAAATGCTTTGAGTGCTCAAGTAGAGTAGAAAAGTGCAGCAGTATACTAGAAGCCGTCTATTTGCTTTGTACAAAGTTTGAAGTCTTTAACTTTGGCAAAAACATGCACAGTTGTTTCTGGCACTGCTGATTAAATATTGGTAAAATGTTGACATTTTTAGGTAGAGATAGGATTAATAGAGTTCTTATCTTGACAGAAATTCTTGTGCCTTTTCCACGGTGCACTAAGAAGTGCAAAAAACAAATGGAAGTAGAAACAGAAACACTGTGTGTAGAGTTACAGAGAGCAAAAACTTAATGGAAATAAAAAAAAGCTCAACCACTAAACAGCTACTGAAAAGAGATAAGAACAAAAGTATGAAACATAAGCATAAATCTTAATATCATTATTATACAGTAATTGAAAAAGGCAGGAAGTAGCACACTGTGGGTTAAATTTTTCAAATGTCAGAAAAGGGAGGATTTATACTCTCCCTGTTTCCCAACATCCACTCTATTAGTAGTTTGTAAAGAAATATAGGTACTAATGAACAGACCTGCGTTCAGCTAATTCGTCCCAGTTTCTCATGTTGCCCACTCCTGTTCAAGGGACAGCAGACCATTACAAGGTATTTCATAACGGTCATTGCTGCAAATCTTTGATTTGTTTATTGTTAGCTGACTGTGCATTTACACATTATTTAAGGTGAATTTTTAAGAAATGGCAAGAAGAACCCGTATCCGTGCTACTCTACAGAGTACTCTGAGAAATCCATCGTGGCCTGTCATAAAATGCTGAGTTCAAACCTGTGATTTACCATCAATGTTTTTCATCTTTTGTTAGTTTCTTTGCATTTTGTCCTGTCGGGCTGTGTCTATTTTTATTTGTCTTTGTTGTGACTTCTTCTCTTATTTTGATAACTGTAGACCTTTTGCTGTTTTTACTTCCTGTCCTTGTCTGTTTTCCCTCCACTGCAGTAATGACTACCCCGCCTTGATTGTTTTCACCTCTGTTAATTAGCTCCATCTGTTCCCAATTATTCCCCCTCCCTCTCCCCCAGGTTGCCTGTTTGTTCTCCTTTTGGCTCCCAGGTTTACATTTAAGTGATGTTTTCCTTTGCAGATGACATCATCTTTTATTTAAATATTTCAAAATCTGAATGCAAATACAGTGCACGTAATATGTTGATGAAAATGACCAAGACAAAAATTTTACATGGTCATTCCAACTGCTCTTACATTTTATAGTTGTGTTTTAATACAAAAACACCAATTTAGGCCTGCATGACTGGGGCTAAGGTGATTAATTTCACAGTGACTGCCAGCAACTGCTCACACCTGAGTGGAAAACACTGAATTTTCCCTAGCCACCAGCAGCTGCCAAGTAAACTTGGGACAAAAAATAAGAACATTTGTGTTTGGTTGATTATTTCTTTGTTGTAACAATGCTTCTTGCCAAGAAATCTGATACTGTTGGAAAGCCAGCTTATTTCCCTCAAATAGTGCCAGACTTGTAAGGAGGATGTATTTGTGGGTTGAGCAGCAGACCTGAGTATGTGGGTTGCATCAATGAAAAACTTGCAACATTATCTCTGCCACTGCTAAACAGCTTATTCTGCTATTGGCTCCTGTTCGGTGCTGTTTATTGGATTGGATGATTGAAGTCTGAAGACACAAGACATATTGGCAGTTTAATCATTTATTAATTTAATAATTTACCAAAAAGGAGCCTCAGCAGAGTTCAGAAGAACCCTGGTCACGAGCTTGATCACACACTTCTGAGGGACTTCTGGCACATGCAGAATCAAACCAATCAATTGCATATAATAAAACAGTTCAACCTTGGCCAATAACCTCAGTAAATTCTTTTTGTTTATTTTCCCTGTATATCAGGTTAATTCAACTTAGTTTCATCTTGTGGTTCTGAAACCACTGTTTTAGGACCCTGGTTATGGAATCCACTAAAAAACAATAGTTACCTATAATGGCCCCAAAATTGATCGTTTAAAATCCTAATATTAAACCCATTTGGGTCATTGAATCCCCTTTATTTGACTCTTAGAAAATCAGAATACTGAGTGCTAACTGTAAATTAATAGAACTAAAGAGTGTCTCGCTGCAGTAAACACAACCATCTGCTTTTCCATGTACCTAGAATGAAAAGTTCGACCCTTTAAGAATAAATTACCACCGCAAGTGATTACCACTGAACAGAGTTTGCTTTATATTTCATTCTCAGCTTCTGCCAAAGGAAAGGAAAACTAAAGCTTGTTGCCATGCCAATACAGTACAATGCCTTTGTGTCTCACTGAGCAGGGAGTCCAGCTGGGGGCAGTGTTTCACTGCCGCTGTGTGGTTCTTCACAAGAGACACAACAGCAAGCAGCACAAAAAAACTGCAACGATTGGTCACATCAGGCTCAGTTCAAAGCTGCCCAACTTGGAGAGGAAAGCTTATCTGGATAATTTAGAAATCCCAAAAGACTCTTAGATAGCAGCATCTCATGAATCATGCACTTAACAGGAGATCATAGCTGACACCAGCTAAGGCCAAGCAAAGACAACAACTGGGCCAGGGAAATAAGAGTGCAGCGTCTCATCAAAAATGCATATTTGTGTTTGGGAGAAGAAAAAAATCAGCTGAGAAGTAAGTGGTCAGAGTGACAGAAATGTTGGAGGCTCACTGGATTTCGCACTGTTTATGTTTCAAAAGTAGAGTGGATGTAGGTGTCAGAGTGTGTATGATGTTCCACAGCATCCCACAGTCAGTTACACCACGTGCCATACAGTTAAACAATCAGCCGTCTCTCTTGATGCTCAGGGAGCATGAGCAACCTGAAGCTACATTCAGCAGCTTATCAACACCCACAGGAGTCTTATCACTGTCATCAGCAGTGTTGGTCAAGTTACTTGAAAAAAGTAATCAGTAACTAATTACTGATTACTTCCCCCCAAAAGTAATCCCATTACTTTACTGATTACTTATTTTCAAAAGTAATTAGTTATTAGTTACTTAGTTACTTTTTAAAAACATGATTTACAACCTGAATAGGTGATAAAGCGATAGATCTTTCAGCCCAATTCTACTTTTTCTGCATAATCCATCATATAAAATGTAATCAAATGGAAAAGTTGTTTGAAATTTTTTTTTATCAGTTTTAATCTTTTAACTTTATGCATCAAGCAAACATTAAATTATATGCAACATTCTCTGACTGGAAGAAATTTGTTTAACATTTAAATTATTTTCTGCACATTCCAGCACAAAAAATAAAATAGGTTTTTGTGTTTATACTCAGTCTTTCAAATAGATGCAAGTAAAACACAGCAGAAAAAAAATGAAATCAAAGACTCAGCAGTCGTGTTGCTCTATTTTCACCTGTTTAGCAGGAGTGGGGGCGGGTGGATGTTTGCCCTGGTGCAGGTGTGCCGCATCGGTGGGTGGAAGAATCCGCAAGTTTCTCTGTGAATTGCCCATTCCAAGGCAGCGTACTCGGTGCTTGCTCGGAAGTTTAGGGTTTTTTTCACTGTAAAAATAAGTTTTCTTCCCACGCAGTGAACAGTGGTCGCTAATGTTTTTGTCACTTTTTACGGAATCAAACTCAAAGTAAGGTCAGTACTTCCACGCTTTACTTGAAAACTAATCGGATTACCCATCTCTGGTCATCAGCCTGTGTTCATTACAGAGGGCACACACACACACACACACACACACACACACACACACACACACACACACACACACACACACACACAGATCATGCGGCCTCAAAGAGGATGCACATCATACACTCACCGATCTAAGTGGAGCTTTTGGGCTAAGAGTTGCCAGTCCTTGCCCTTGGCGTTGGCAGTGTCGAAGGTGGCACAGATCCTCTGGCGGATGGACAGGGGGATTTTGAAGGCCTTGGGCCCCGTCTGGGACGTGATGGTGCAGTCTGTCTGCATAAAAAATGGAACTGACTCCTTTTCGGTCTGGAGGAACAGAACAGAAGCAGATTAATCAGACCAGGGCCAGAGAGGATTTGCAACTCTGCAAATAGTTGAGGTTTACTGGGTCAGGACCCTTCGGACAATATTTTTACACATTAAAAGATCAGTAAACAGACTGTAAGCCAATGAGACAAAAGTGATTGGTGTATGGGGGTACTTCTCAATCTGTGGATTCCTGTGGCCTGTGGATCAAACCATGAAAACCGTCTTTTAAGCCTACATGTGGACAGTTTAAGGAGTATCAGTTTTCTGTGGCCTCATTCTCATTTTCATTTGACCATACCAAGATTTCAGATTTAATAAAAATTTTTTTTTTTTTTACCAAAACAGAATAAAAGTTGCGTCCATCCAAATAAAATGGATGGAGGTGTGAAAAAAATGCTGTCATAACACAGGGGGCAGTAGTGCTGCATTTGACTGCCTTTGTGAACTAAACTTGGAGAAGAAGAAGAAGAGGAAGAAGACAGCACACTGACACAAGAATGCCTTACTGAGTTCACAGTCTGGTTTCTGCTCAGTGAGTGCTGAGGTCATAACTTGAAACATATTGCTGGATTGTGATCTATAAATAAAACATGTTAAAATCTTGCTGTGCGCTGTTTTCTTCTTTGTGTGTCTTCTGCACATGCCCAGTGGAAGAGTTGCCTGCACTGGTTCAAATGTGGATGCAAGCCAGCATTACTAACATAGCACACAAAGTTAGTTATCACAAAGTTGAGTCAAGATACGAGCACCGTAACATAAAACAGCATGTGATTAATCATGATCATGGACAGTTAATATGTTTTTTTTTATCACAATACTAAAGCTTAGAGAATAGTAAAATGGCTTTAAAACACTTGGAAGCCAACAGGAAGAAAAACGAGGATTCTGTAATTTTTATTTTATTGGTCAGTTTCTAAGAATCTGAGGATAGGTGTCACTGCTGCGTTTAAAGTAATTAAAACTAATTTAAATCAAGTCAAATTTAATGTGGAAGTCCTGAAATTTTTTTTAATATGTTAAACGTGGGCAGCACGGTGGCACGGTGGTTAGCACTGTTGCCGCACAGCAAGAAGGTCCTGAGTTCAATTCCACTGTGTGGAATTTGCATGTTCTCCCCGTGTCTGCGTGGGTTCCCTCCGGGTACTCCGGCTTCCTCCCACCGTCCAAAGACATGCAGCTTGTGGGGATAGGTTAATTGGATAATCCAAATTGTCACTAGGAGTGAATGTGAGTGCGAATGGTTGTCTGTCCCTGTGTGTTGGCCCTGCGACAGACTGGCGACCTGTCCAGGGTGTACCCTGCCTCTCGCCATATGACAGCTGGGATAGGCCCCAGCGCCCCCCCGCGACCCTGAAAAGGATAAGCGGAACCGAATGGATGGATGTTAAAAGTGCAGTAGACAAGCCTTAACCATGAAATTACTTGTGGCAGCAGTTATGAAACCTTTGGGGGAAAAGCAGGATTGATTGCCCTGTGAGAGAGAGAGCTCATAAGCAACGTTCAGTTGGTATTCTTTTTAACTGGATCTTTCACAAAACCAGTTTACTCATTAACCTAATATAGGCAAGTGATTTAAAAGGAAAGCAGTGTGCTGTTTGAGCTCTGTTACTAATATAATATCATTGAGTCCTCTCCTTCCATTTAGGTCTAACAGCATATAGTTGGAGTAACATTATAACATCTATGTCTTTTTACAGACTTTCGGCAATCCTGAGATAGTGTAGCAAGATTTGGATGGATTGAGTATGGTTCGCTCTGGTGCAAAGAAGTGGTAAAGCTGTTTTCAATGATATCCGTTCAACATGGTGGCCCCGCATTGTAAAACATGAAGCAGACCTCTGGAAACGCCTGTTTGCTGTATTTACCAAACTGAAACCGCTGATGTTTTGAATTCAACACATCACACCTATAAAAGCTTTTTTTTCTTCTTCCTGTCTGACAAACTCCACTAATCATCAAGGCAAAATTTAATCAAACCATAAAAAGTCATTGTAAATAATATTTCACGTCTGACTGTGACTTTTATTAGTACTGGTGGCCTTGAGGTAGGACAAGCGCATTTGTGACTGGTTGTGGAAAAAGCAGTTGGGTGAAATCAATGAGCAGCACTCTCTTCTGCCTTAACAGCAACTGCCAAGGTGCTCTTGAGTGAGTATTCCTGACTCCTAGCTGCTCCGGTGGAGCTGTTCAGCAGCTGATAGAAAGCTGTTGTTACAGCAGGCAGCTCCCAGGTGTTGGTGTATGTGAACGTGAAGGCGGCTATTTGCCGGAACATGCGTCCTCTTGGACAAACAGAGGTTAAAAAACACAGAGCAAATGCACCAAACAGCTGGATCTTGTTTTTGGAAAGAAGGGAAGGAAGAGTGCTCTCCTCGCTCTATTAATACACAGCTCAAGCTCAGGAGAGCTGGTCCTGCTCTGGTGTACACACTCCAGGAAGGTTACAAAAAGGTTGAGTGAAAAAAGTGAAACACCCTCCCCACAGCTTCAGAGCCTCACCTCGGCCACAGCCGTATAGACCTGCAGAATCTGCTCATGGCCTTTGACCTGGCGCACGCTGATTTTGCAGGAGAGCTGGGCGGTGACAGGGCTGTATCTCTCCAGAGAGAAGGCACAGTACAGGGGCTGCTGGTTGCTGCACCACACTTGGGGGAAGGAGAATTCCTGAGGAGGGAAAAGAGAGAGAATAGATCAGCGACATCACACTCAATGGTCAATATGACCTAACCCAAATTATACATTATGTTAATATAAAACCAAGTGATATTGTATAGTTGATGAAGTGTACAAATATAAACAGTTGTAATTTATCTCTCCTGTTTATCCAATTCAGTGTCACAAAGGAGCTGGAGCCTATTCCAGCTACCATAGGGCGAGAGGTAGGGTACACCCTCACTACTCTATTGCAGGGCTAACACATAGAGACAGACAACCATTCACACCTATGGGTAATTTAAAATCACCAGTTAACCTAACCTTTGGACTGTAGGAGTACCTGTATGTGTGTGTGTGTTATCATTCAGTCTATAAACACAACAGCTCAAAAAGTTTTGAATGAATTCTCATTAAACTTTGTAGGAGTATAGAGTGGAGGCATGTTAACAATTCATTAAAATATGGCTTACATCCACCAAGGTCATCAAGGTCAACTCAATGATTCATTGGTCTAAAATTGACAAGAAGCCTTGTAACTTAGAAACTATGATTCTTATGTTAAGTGTGCTGTGTATTGTCAACGCGTAGAACATACTGTATAAGATTGTAATACAACATGTCAGATTTAACCTCTCCTGTAACGTCAATAGATTAATCCAGTGGTTCCCAAACTTTTTTTGCTAGGCCCCCTTTGTTTTACAAGAAACTTTTTCTCGCCCCTCCACCACGCAAACACATCCTCCCACCACACACACCCATATTTTGTTTTCAAACTTCAATGCGGTTCATTTCCCACCTCAAACATTTAGTAAACAATTAAGCAAATACAAGTAAACTGCAATAAAATCAGGTAGTAATAAAATAAACTACTAACTCTTTAAGCTACGTCCAAACCTACACGGGTATTTTTTAAAATGCAGCTGTTTCAATGCGTTTGGGCCTTTCGTCCACACGTAAACAGCATTTCAAATCAACGAATATGGAGATTTTGTAAAACTCCTTTTTTGCATTTACGTGTGGACGAGGAATACAGTTCGTCAAACAATGTCAAGGTATGTGCCTTTTTTCACATCACGCTGTGCGCCACGTTATTGTTTACATGAGATTAATTGCAGAATGTCAGATAGAGGCAAAATACTGTTAATCTGACTATCTGCAGGTTTTACAGGCTTACATATACAAACACAGTTACTATCCTTCCATTTAGAAAGGCAGCGGCGTCACGGTGTGATTATTTTACGTGTAGTTGTTTTTTTCCTGGGTAATAATATTCAACATTGCTATCAATACATTTTTCAAAAAATGCCTCTCTGTGCAAAATGGGTTCAAAAACATAAACAACTGTGGGATACTGTTTGTCCGTGATTTGGACAGGGGGACCAAATCGTGGCGGGATCAGCTTGATGTTATTTGTATCCCACTGTAACTTTACTGTATAAAGAGCTAACATCTCCAACATGTCAGGAGTAGTTAGTCATTACGAGAAGTGTTTGTTAACTAAAAATCTAGAATGTGGGATATTGTTTGTCCGTGATTTGGAGAGCCCAGCGTGTGCTCCCGACGCAGGGAAAACCAATCCTGCAGGGGAGACCTACCTTGGCACTTGTGCAGGTGAAGATATGCTTCACCATATTTTCTAGTATTTGGCTTGGAAGGAAGTTGGTTTGGAAACATATTTAGCGGTGCTTCATCTCCTGCTTTGTGTTTGTGTGGGCGCCCCATCAAAAACCTGTCCATAATGTTAGCAGGTTTGGGAAGAGGTTCCCACACTTTGGGAACCTCTGGATTAATCTAAAGGTCAAAGTAATAATGCTGCTATATAGAGCTATTTAAAACTCTGTTTCTCACTGCCATTGTTTGTACTGAGAACATATAGACATAAAGGGAATATATGATATATGGGGACTCTAAATATCATATTACTTTATTATGGCTTTGTTATGTACATTACAATAACAGGTTATAACAGTTAGAATACACATCAATGCATAAGTACATGTTTTTGAAAAAATTAAATGAACTGTGTAAAAAAAAATTATTTATTGCTAAAGATTTAAATGATTTACTAAACAATAAAATGGATGCAATACATAAAGCATATTCATAAAAAAATTAAGTATATTAAAATTGGCTTCAACAGGGTAAATAGGAAAAGCCTTTGCACTTGTTTTTACTGCACTAGAAATGTCTTAAAGTGCATAAAAACCAATGTTATTCCCTTAAAAGTAAATACTTCCCAGAGAGTGAGTGGCCTTGACGGGGATTTGTGCTTTTGGAGTGTTTCGTGTTATAACAGATTTTTGCCATTTTACCTTTTGTTTAAGTGTATCAGCAACAGGAAATCACAGTAACCACAGCGCTACTTGCTGGTAAAGGTGAGAATGAATAGGAGATTTGTACGAGCAACAGAAAGGCCAGTTTTTGGGGACAATGGATTATAATCAATTTTATATTTGATTCTCTGATATGACTTGTGTTCAACTTTTGTCTCTGCAGCTGTTTTTTTTTTTTTTTTTAAAAAGATTTGTTGAACTACATGCATGAACAGGCGACATGAATGAATGTTGTAGTAAACAAGGTGATTCCACCACCACTGCAGAGTGCAGCTCGAATTGAAAGCTTTTGCTTGCTGAGCTCACTGTTTAGCAGGTTACCATGCACCAAAAGTGTTGTCATGCCCGCTCATGTGTGGTTTGCTTTGGTGTTGTGTTGGCTTGTCATTCACCTCCTGTCAAGCATAATGTGGCCAGTGAGGTTGGGCTGGGGGCTCTACAGCCATTTGTATTTGCATTTATATTTTTGCACAACTTGCATAAGCAACACATAGGATTAAATCAGGGATTGGCTCTTCTTGACCCCCTTCTTGTTTTCAGTGGTGTTGGACAGGCTGATGAGGTCAGGCAGGAGTCTTTTTGAACTATGATGTTTGCAGATGACATTGTGATCTGTAGTGAAAGTAGGGAGCAGGTAGAAGAGTGAAGAGAGTGTTTGCATCCAAAAAACTCCCCAAGAAGAAGATCACAATAAAGAGTGTCCCAGCATTTTATTTGTTTTTATCGTGGCTGACACTGTGTATAAAGCACCCGGACACTACCACATGGTAATTAACACATAATGCACCACCCACAAGTGTGACTGTTGGCAATGATGCTGGTCACTTTTGTGGGCTATGTTGAAGAGTCGACAAAGATTCAACACAGAACTCTAATTGAGTCATAAGGTGGTAGTGAGTGCTACTATAATGCAGGGTTTGGAGACTGTGACACAAGCAAAAAGCCAAGCGCTGAAGGCGTTAAGATTTTTGTTTTCCGTGGTTTAGAGACAAAGTTAGAGAGGCAAGGTTGAGATAGTTTGCACATGTACAGAAGAAGGATGTTGAATATGGAGCTTCCAGGGAAAGACAAGGAGCACAGAGAGGATTCACAGCCATGTAGAGGGTTGGTATGACACTCCAGAATTAAGCATGTTGATTCAGACTTTGTGTGGTAGGAATAAACCATTATTTTTGTGTTTTCCAGAGGAACTAGATTGTATCTCAAAGTTGTGATTACACGCTGAACTGTGAAAATTAACTGTTGCTGATTTCCTGATATGTGCTAAACTGATTTGAGTACTGACTGAATTTCATTTTCTTTTCTGTTGAATCAAATGCAGATGAAGTATTTGTGAAATTCCTGAATTGTCTGTGTCAAAGGTCACGGAGATGAAAGTCTGAACTGCACTTTAAAAAACAAGATACTAGAACTGAATAGACTCTGAAAGCTGGAACGACAGCTACAAAAACCTGGGTTATAATTAAACCACTACTTATTAACTTGAAAAGTTGTACTTTATCTTTTCATTCTTTAAACTGTTTTTAGGGATTTGCATGCACGATTGGAATGCATTCTTCCACTTCTCATTTGCTCTCACAAACCTTGACTCTGGTCGGAGAGATCTGTAAAACACTTTCAGTGCCACATCGAAATGAGATGATTTGGGGCACTGTTCTACACGTGGCCACACCATCACATACACAGCCACTTACATGAGGCAGGATAAAAGGTAAGAGTGGGCTTTGAAGTTTCAGTGATTCCAGGGTTTGATGTATTTATGCATGGAAATAACAACTGTTAAAGAGACAAAGAAGTAGTCATGATAAGATTTGCAAATAGAGCCTGAATCCCAGCAGAGTTACTCTGATAACAGAAGCAGCTGTGCTGTAAGCAGTCTACTGTACGGACGAATTAGGTGCAGACGAAGAAGTTTGCCTTTGATGTATAATTAATTTCAGTGGAGGAGGCACATCTTTGAGGAAATGTCCTTGACCTCTGTTCAACTCCATCTCGGCCATATCTGCATCTTGCAAAGTGACCTGTCTGTGTGGCAGACTTAGCACATGTGGCTTTGATCTGGGCTGCCCAGTGAGGCTCACGACAGAAGATAATGGAATCTGGAAGCATAGGCGAACAGGATGGGGGGGGGGGGTGATGGACGTAGAAAAGCTGGGATGCTCTTTAGCTGACTTGATGTATGGCTCGATGCTCTGCTATTATTCTGCACCTGCTCGGGCGAAGCAGGTTGGCGCTGCCTGCCGTCCTGAGGCCTTCATAAATAAGGCGGTGCAGAGGGTAGGTGTCTTTGAAGCGCTTTCACCCTGTATTTACATCTTTAAGTCACAGCGGTGTTACAGTGAGGACAACAGGTACACAAACAGAGGCCACTGATCTAATACAGTTTGCTCTTAATGGCCCTGAAAGCAAAGCAAACGCAGAGCTATTAATCACTGCTCACATCATTCTTCATGGTCCATGTGTGAAAGAGAGAGAGTGGGTGCCTGTAAGCCACTTTACAGCAGAAGTCACACTAAAAGAGCAGTTTAAAAGACAAAATGGTGCAGAAAGACCAAAAACAAACGTAATTGGAACGTTATAGAGCCTAAATTAATAATTTTCTGCTGTGAGTGTCTTATTATATATGGGGGCATAGCTTAAAGAGGGCCTTGGGTTTGCACCAACCCTCTGAGGGCCCATCAAAATTGTGCTGTCATGTCAATGCAACCATATCACAGTACTGTCAGTAGCTTCCCCATTTTCCAAGGGTTCCCCACAACACATAGACCCACATGTTTGATATGGCACTGATTTTTATACCAAGTTTTCAGTCCTGACCCTATCCTCCCATTAATTATTTTTGTTGTTAATACATGAGCATATCATGGTTTACCTTCCTTTATGAATCTAATAATGACTAATTAAAAAATAGCAACATGAACCTTACTTTTAATATGACATTATCAAGATCAAGATTGTTTTTCCCATGGACTTTTCTTTTTTATTCCCTTTGTTCGCCATCAAAAAGAATACAGATTTCAGGCACTTCCATTTGGACTGTCAGCACTGTGGGTGGACCTCAAGGGTCCAGGGACATAATAAAAGGCAGCTGTGGCTCCTCAGCTGAATTTTACCGACATCCTTTTACAACTAGGTGAAAGCCTTTAACACACATTAGCAACACTTCTCAGTAGTAACAACCAAGCTTATTATTCAGGCAGTGACAGCTTAGTGCATCTGCACCAAAACAATGGAACTAAGGACACCGACCCCACCAGGGCTCAGCAGCTGATGGTGATGTACATTTCACACAATGACTGCAGAGAGCAGGTCATCTACTAATTGAAAGGTTGGTCGTTCGATCCCTGGATGTAGGGAAACGTGCTTGTATGAATGGGTATGAATGGGGGAATGAGACATGTTGTGTAAAATGCTTTGAGTAAAGAATCAGTCCATTTACCATTTACTTCACATTGGCCATGCAGGTCAAATCCAGGAACTACAAAGAGGTTGTGCAGCTAGTTTTAAAGCATGACATCACTTGAAAAAATTTTAATTGTCTGAATTTCTCTCTAAGGTCACAAAGATGTAAAAATATGCTTTACCTAGGACTGATGTATGTATTATAGATCAGAACACCTAAACTGATTAGACAAGAAAGAGATTAGCTGAGCTGCAGCCTAAGCCAGGCTGAACACAAAGAAAACTTAACAGGCTGTTCACATAAACCAAAATCTGAAAAGTTTGTTTGGACCTGACTGGCAAAATGTCAAAAGGACTGCAGGATGTCTTCAGTTCCCTATGATTTATAAATGAAAGCATTTTATATTCAGATGTTTCTTACTTACAAAATAGGAAAATTATACAAATCCATTATGTCTAATGGATTCCATACTCAGAGAAATAGATGAAAATGATTATACAGTAGAATTATTTCCCCTATAACAATATCTCTCTAAAATAAATGAGCTCACACTGAAACCCAAATGGCAACCAATAAAAAGCAGAACATCACAATCATTTAATAACATTTAAAAATGTAGCCTTGACAACTTATGGGGAGGTAAGAAAATAATAAACCTTATTTCACTAAAATTGTGCAATGTATTATTGTGTATAAATATTACTGGAGTAATGAGTCAGTTGTCTGCTTAGGTATTAAATGTCATTTTGTTTATAACAAAAAAAGAAAGATTCCCTTTTTTAAGCATAAAAAAGTTTATTTTGATTAATTTGAACTATTTTGTGGCGAAAGTAACAGTCAATATGAATTTCTTTGTTCCCTTATATTTAAATGTAGATGTATTTTTACATGACAGTCATATCAAAATGTGTTTACAAATGTTCATTTTTATTAGTTTTAATTTTTATTTGGACCAAATATCAGTCTAATCCTGGATGGCCATGAGCCGATTATAGATGATTTGTCAGCTCATTGACTGTTGTCTACTACACCTAACACCTATGTAGGGTCCTCTTTATTTTCATTCTAGCAGACCATTTTTTGTTTCAAAAATCTGTTTTATTGTTTTGTTCAGTTGTTTTTTCTATAATGTAGAAAATAACCATTTTATTTTTTTAATTACCTTCAAGTTATAACAGCAAAGCTGTGACACCAACAGTGAATCAGCTGATGGTACCAAAAACTGGAGTGTGCAAACTGATACTGTCTTTGTGAGTAAAAGTGGGTAACCAATAAGTATAAAGAAATATTCTATACAAAAAGAAAAGATAAGCTAATTCTGACAGCTAAGTAACAATTACTTGCTGCTGCCTGAAGTAATGTCAAGTAGTGAGAAATGCTGCTTGTGTTAAAACATTTTTTAAAAAGAAACAACAAAATTGAAATAATATTCACAGATAATATTTAAGTAATCTCAAAAGGCGATTTAAATTTACACACACAAAATGTCATAATGTCATCTACATAAAAATTCTTTTTCATAACGTCAGCTTAAAAAATTTAAACGAGGCCATAATATGGACCTCGTATATACTGTTGATCTTAATTAAATGTTAAGTGCTAATGTTACTAATGTTAATGAAAAGTGAACGACAATAAAGTTCCCTCAATAAGCATCTTACAACGTGGTTACCAGATCCAACAGTACAGTAATTAAAGCCAACTAGATAATCCCTAAAATTCATTAACAGGAAAAACAGGTATAAACACTCCTCAGACTGCTGCTTAATAAATCAACCCTGGGAGGAGCAGAATTTGCAGAAACACCGCACTAATTAGCTCGAGGGAACAAACTTGCAAATTACCACTTACATACAGTATATGTTTTCAGTTCATGTTTTGTCACTTCCTGCTGTGGTTACCTGACATGTGGTAAAGGGTTTGATGCTCCATAGAAACTGGGGAACATCCTGGATGGACACCTGCAGGCTGAAGGTGTTCGCTCGGAAAGGCAACATCTTTGGCTCCTCGAGGAGCTGACCGCCTCTGGTCTTCTCTGCAGCCACCACTCCCTGAGGTGGAAAGGAAAGGGAAGAACAGCAGGACAGGCAGAAGATGAGAGAAAAAAGCAGGTTGGAAAGGTCATAACCCAGAAAAAGGGAAAGGGCGGTCAAGGGATGAAAGTAAAGGAAGGTAAAGCAAAGATTAAAAGAAAGGATAGAAAATGACAAAGGCAGAAAGGAAAGCAAAGGTAAAGATGAGAGGTAAAAAGAAAAGGAAAGGAAATGAAAAAAGAAAGCACAAGAGAAGAAAAGAAATATATGGAAACGATTGAGAAAAGGAAGACGAGAGCATGGAGGGAGGAAAGTGAGAGTCAGAAAAACAAGAAAAAGATGAGAAGAAAAAGAATCAGAAATGAGATTACTGCTAGAGAAAAATCAAGAACACAGTGTCCTCCTTCCTTTTTGAATGTACACTACCTTTGCATATCAGCAGAAACACCTGTTGCTAATCCTTTCCTCTGTCACATCCGCTAATTGACTCATCTCAAATATTAGCACAGAGGCAGGCTGCCAGCGACTGACGTCAAGTCTCAACTGAACAAATCTTACAAGTCACACTCTCACATTAGCATCACGTTTGCAGGCTCGATGTGACAGCTTGAAGCTTGAATTTAATGCTGGGGGGGGGACTTGTGTGAACTCGGCAGGGGATGGGTACGTGTTTGGCGGGAGGAGGGGTGCAAAGGTCTATCGCCCAAATTGGATTTGTGATGATGAGGGAGCACTTTGATTGTCACTTGCAGGTATTCATCTGTCATCATCGTTCAGTGTGGCAGTGGGATGGTTTGGCGTCTGGCACGTCTGTCCTCGGCCACCTCAATCACAAAAGTAAAAAGGACGAGAACAGAGCTGTGACTAATGTCAGGTTTCACTGATTGATTCTGACTGAGTGTCCTTATGTGAAGGGAGTTATCTGTGCATATATATGTGTGTGTGTGTGTTTGCATGTGTGCTTGCAGAAAAGCATGCTCGGGGCACGTGGCACACTGTGAATGCTGTTGGTGTGAAAACAAATCAGCTGTTGGCAAAATGCAGATAAGATAAAATATGGTGCCACTCCTTTGCCATCTGTCTTTGTTCTTACTCTGTTGGCCTGAGACTAACCCGATCACGCTGGATTTTAGTTGGTTTTCCCCTGTCGCAGCGGGCTAGCTATGATCTGTGGTAACATCCCCACTTTTGAACTGATGTGAAGCTGTCAAGATGCTGTGATTGAAGCCGTCTGTAGACGCTTCCTGATCTGCTGTTTGACACATCACACACCATTGATGTGTCTCAGATCATGTTTTGCACCTAAGAAAATGTCGCAATACCAGTCAAGAATATTAAAGCCTTCCAGAAGAATAAAGTATCAAAGTGGAAGGAGGAATTCAAAACATTCAAAGACATTTAGCCCTAATCCTACTGACTGAGGTCCACGGAGACCCCAGAGGTATATGTTTTGCAGTATCTCTTAGACGTCTTTTTTATTATTTCAACTTTTTTAATGGTTTTGTCAATCAATTCATTTCGAATGATGCCACATCACTGTTTTCTAGTTATGTTTTAATTACTGCTTTGCAAAAATACAAATGCTTTGGAGTCCCAGGGAGACCCCTGTCAAAAGCATCCAATTAAGCAAACTCAGATGCTGTCGGTGCATTTATCCTCTGGGTGGGCAACTTCCCAGGCTGAAAGCTATCAGAATTGTCTGATCTACTTGAGAGGGCATAAAAATCAGAGCCATTATAAACACATTGCAAGCCTTAATCCAAGTAACAATGACCCTCCTGGGAGTGAGAAAAGCTCCACCTGTCCAATGCTTAGCTGAAAAATGTACTCCAAAAAGGTGTTACCTTTGCTCCTGAAACAGATATACAAGAACCTAGCAACTATTTGGTCTCCCGTATGCTGATGTGGATGAGAAAGGATGAAACGATGCGAGAATCTGTGTGCATTAACTGACTGCAATGTGTGTTTAACTAGTTGTTTTCAGTTTCCAGACCCCGTACAATCATAAGAGATCTCATTTTGCACTGCCAAGCATAAGTTAGACTCTGTCTTGGTTGGTGTTTCTCTCTACCACAGCTGCCCTTTGTCATCAAATCTGTTCAAAATCTCTATGGGCAGAATTTCTAGCAGCAACGAAGGTGTGGAGGGTGTTAAGTTTGGTGCTCTCAGGATGTTGTCTGCTTTTTGCCGATAATGTACTTATATTCACCTGGGGCATTTTGCAGCCAGATGTCATGTGAATTGGAGTAATTAGCACCTCCAAGTCTGAAGCCATGGTCCTAAGCCAGAAAAGGGCTCACTCTGGGCTCTGAAGCAAATCTGGAAACTGGAAAGTGATCCAAATGAGCTTCCTCTGAACGGTAGGGTAAGCTCAGTCATTTGGGAGGAGCTCAGACTAGAGCTGCTACTCCTCCACAAAAGTAACCAATTAAGATTGTCTGGGCAACGGACCAGAATTTATCCTGGGCACCTCCTAGGTGAGTTTTTTTTTTTTATCTCTGGTCTGGCTGGTTGTGTTTATTTCAATTATTTTTTATCTGGGTCAAAATGACCCCAACAGAAAATTCTCAAATGAAAAATTTATTCATTAAGTTGTCACGGTTCTGGGTCGACCCAGTGCATCTAGATTTCTGGACTTTATAGTGTTTGAAAAATTCTGTTGATTCTTGGATTCATTTACCTTAAGGTGGATGTTTGTTTAGGTGATGTTTAGATGAGCCCCCAGTTTTTAGTTATCTTTAGTTTTTCCTCCCTTCATGTTTAACCTTCTGTGAGTCAGTCTTGCTTTTATGTCTGTTCCCCTTTTTTATGTCCAGTCTGTCTCTGTCTGTCTCACTCTTTCAGCTCAGTCATGTCCCTGTCTGGTCTGTGTTCTCCCCAGCCTGTCGTGTCTCCATGTCTGTTTATCCCCATTACCAGTGTCTACTTCACTTGTCTTAATCTGGGTCTTGCCCCTGTGTGTCTGTGTGTCCTCCCCAGCATCCCCTGTGTGTAGTCAGTTGTCTGGTTGCAGCGTTTGTGAACAGCAGTTTTCAAATCTTGCCACAGATTCTCGATTGGATTTAGATCTGGACTTTGACTGGGCCATTCCAACACATGGATATGTTTTGTTTTAAACCATTCCATTGTTGCCCTGGCTTTATGTTTAGGGTCGTTGTCCTGCTGGAAGGTGAACGTCCGCCCCAGTCTCAAGTCTTTTGCAGACTCCAAGAAGTTTTCTTCCAGGATTGCCCTGTATTTGGCTCCATCCATCTCTGACCAGCTTCCCTGTCCCTGCTGAAGAGAAGCACCCCCAGAGCATGATGCTGCCACCACCATATTTGACAGTGGGGATGGTGTGTTCAGAGTGATGTGCAGTGTTAGTTTTCCACCACACATAGCGTTTTGCATTTTGGCCAAAAAGTTCCATTTTGGTCTCATCTGACCAAAGCACCTTCTTCCACATGCTCAATAATTACACACACCCCACTTTGCAGTTATTTATTTGTAAAAAATGTTTGGAATCATGTATGATTTTCGTTCCACTTCTCACCTGTGCACCACTTTGTATTGGTCTTTCACGTGGAATTCCACTAAAATCAATTCATGTTCGTGGCTGTAATGTACGGAGCCCCGCAGGAGACATGGGAAAAAAAAAATTAAGACAGACTTTTGCGAGATCTCGCAAAACAAACTTGCAAAAGTTTTGCGAGTTTCATACATCTCCGAAAACGTCGGAGCACTTTTACAAATATGTGATGTCTTGTAAACCGAGCAGATATCTGACGTTTACACAACTACATTCACACCTCAAAATATGAATTTGTTTTGCGAGATCTCGCAAAAGTTTTGTGAGATCGCCAAAGTTTTGCGAGATCCCGAGTTAGTTTTGCGAAATCTCGCAAGTCTGTCTTGCGAGATTTCGCAAGACAGTATTGTCCCAATCTCCCCTTATCCTGTGCCGGAAAGTCAGTTCTTCCACCATGTGTTTTGCGAGATCCCGAGTTAGTTTTGCGAAATCTCGCAAGTCTGTCTTAATTTTTTTTTCGCCCATGTCCCCTGCGGGGCTCCGTAGTAATGTGACAAAATGTGGAAAAGTTCAAGGGGGCTGAATACTTTTTCAAGCCACTGTATGTATTGTCCCAATCTCCCCTTATCCTGTGCCGGAAAGTCAGTTCTTCCACCATGTGTTTTGCTCATGTTTCATATTACAGTTTAGTTTTCTGTTAGCAAAAGTCTTAGTCTCCTTTTGCCTTTTGTTTTCTGTTTTTGTATGAATTCATTGAGCCTTAGTAAACAGCTCACTTAAAATTAGTCTAGTCTCCAAGCGTCTGCATTTGGGTCCTCTCTCCAAAACGTGATCAGCGTCAAACAGATCGTGAAACAAGCAGGTTAGATTATTGCGTCACTCTATTTGCAAGACTCCCTAAATCATCAGTAAAAAGTGGAAATTCAACCACATTACCCCAGTATTTAAATTACTTCACTGACTCCCACTACAATGCAGAATTACCTTTAAAATGATTTTAATAGTTATGGTTTGCTCCCCCCCCCCCCAGTACATCTCTGACTTGCTCACTGTCAGACCTCTCAGGTCATCAGGTACAGATCTTTTAACTGTTCCCAGAATCAGATCTACGTGTATTTAAGGCACTTTCAGTTATTGTGGTCTTGTTCTTTGGAACAAGCTGCCTGCTGACCATAGATCAATTACATCTGTGTGTACATTTAAAAACAGACTAAAAATCGTTCTGGTCACACACTTACACTCAGTAGTTGTTTTTTGTTTTACTGTAAACCCTCACTGTTTTTTAATGTCTAAATTTTCTGTTTTAAGCTTTTTGAGTTTTCATGTAATGAAATGTGCTATATAAATAAAATTGTCATTGTCAATAATTACATAACTAATAATTCTTGAAGTACAAGTTAGTTTTGCTAGGATTATTTTGCTACTATGATTGCATCTTACAGTAAATAATGCTTGGGGTCCCCAGGATCCCCTGTCATTAGTCCATTTATATATAGTCCATATAAATGTAGTGGTATGATGAGCATTAGAGTGAATTTCTGCAAGGACATTGTTGAATGACAGATTGCTTAAACCAATAACACAAAAGATGAGTATGTATAAGTGCAACAAGCCTTTACAGATGACAGCGGAAAGAGAAGGAAAGAGACTTGACTAAGACTTCCAAGCTTCGTTTAAGGTAAAAAACAAAACAAATTACAGAACTTAAAATTCTACAGGGTCAATGCCATGATCCTGTCTGACAGCAGACTAGTCTTCTAGCTGCATAATTTTCTCAAGTACGGCTGCAGCAATCAGGAAATACAAAATGTGAATAATTTTAATGATGTGAAATTTCTAAGACTATACAACATTTTTTTAAGATAGGAGCAACTATTTTCAACATAAAGTGGAGTAATGAGAGAAGTTAGACTTCTTATGAGAGTTTCGTAAACCAAGATTATCTTTTCTTTGTCGGTCTGTCATGCGTTCACATTAGCACATTTATATCAGCTCAGTGTGAGAGTCTTAACTGTAGGGCCATTTTACTTACCTTCACTGCTTGGAGGTTAGAGTGTTGTATAGCAACTAAACCCCAGCTGCAAACTCATCACCTTTCAGAGGTATGCATTTTTAAAAAAATCTTACCCACGTAAACTGTGGATGAAAATTTAATTCAAGGGTGAAAATCTGGTGCTTTGCACCGCGGTCTAATTAAGGGATTAATTAATGGCCTATTCATTATACTTTGTGAATGTATAATCATGTTTTTACTGCTCAAAAACAATAAACAAATAGGATTTAGTCTCTCTATTTTTTGGACTTGGTCTGTTTTCCTTTAGCCGGCAAAATAACATTTCAAACATGCTTAGTGCAATTTGAAACACATCAATTTGTCAACTGTAACTCCTCCTCCTCATGGCAGATGTCAAATAATCTTGTTTGCAATGTGGGTGAAATAGGCTCTGGGTATGTGCTTAAGACACGTCACGTTTTGTTACCTTTCCGGATGTGCTGTTAAAACACTCACATTACACTTCTGAATGAAGTGACGGAAGGTCACAAGGATCTATTGTGATAAAAAGCATTGGATTAATTTTTAGAAGTTATTTCTAGCTGATGTTAAAATTCAGGAGTGATTCTCTGCCAAGGCTAAAGACTAAAGGTTGAGGTGAAAAGTATTTTCTAGGAGCATTTTCATTGCTAGGAAAGGTCTGCCAGCAGAATACTAATGTAGGTGATATTTTCAGGTAGCAGGTTTTATCCACCTTCTCTCCAACATGACTAAATGCTGTGGCCTTGGACATGGACTTACTTTTGGTGGAGGGGGTTGCTCATTCCTAAGGAACAAGACACTCTCTTTTTGCCTTTGTTGTTACAAGTTGGTGATATAAGACTTGTTAATGGCTAAATTCAAAATTAGGTGGTTTTTAAAGGGTCAGTGATGCTGCAGATTGAGAAAACAAAAAAAGTAACATGTCTTCCAAATACTTATTTTCTGTGTATAAGAGCTAATAGAGTTATGCACTGATGGACCACAAAAATAAAACCATGGTGGTAAAATGAACATCGTCTGCTTGGAAATCTTTTTCCAAGGTTGCTTTAAAATACACCACACACCCTAAACACTGATGGAGACCAATCACACCCTAGAGCTGCAACAGCGCTGCCCGAAAGCCGGATAATGTGCATGCCACACTGCAAAATCTGCTTAGGAAGAGAGAAACATGAAGAAGACCCCAAGGCAACTTCCCATACATCATGCACCCACTGAATGCTGAGAAAGGTCCGGGACACAGCTCCAAAAGATTCCAAGTATCTTTTAGAGCTGTCATCATCTACCAATTTACTGGTGCCGTGATGTAGTTTTTGTATTTATTTAGCACCAAGTGTGAATGTGGGCATCTTCATGTGTAAACCACTGTATGTAACAAAGGTCTTAGAAGAGATGCAAAACATAAAGAATGACATTGCATGTTTGTTTTTTCCATTTGTGTTTTTTTTTATCTCTTTTCATATGTTGTGCTGTGTCAAAGAAAACAGAATCCTGCAATTTTTCTTTTTCTGTTTTTTGTTTTCAACTAGAAAAAAGAAAAAAAAAAAGAAAAGAAAAATAGCTCTGTCACACAAGTGTTTGTGTTGCATGAGGCTTCCTGTTGATCCAGAATCCCGGTCTGTGATTGACTTTGTGCTGGAGCATGGGAAACACACAGCAGAGATGTGGCGCTAACAAACAGGAGCCCAGGGGACATGCTAAAGTCTGGCATCTGCTCGGCAGGCTGGGAATTCATAAACCAAATCCAGAATGCATTTTAAAGCCAGCTGCCGCTGATGTTGGCAGCATGGCAGAAGGTTGGTCAGGAGGTAGTCAGTCACGAGGCTCGCTATGCTCTGTTCAGCTCTGTCTTCCTTTACTCAAGCCTCTCTCAGGAGGACGGAGAACTTGATTTCCCTCATGTTCACTGATGAAATTTCAATGATTAAAACCCTATAGGTTGCTGAAGGATAATCAAATCAAATGAGATTTTTAGAAAAGAATGATTGGTGAACGTTTGAATGGGAGCGATTACAGTACGGCACACTATGTCTGACTCTATTAAAAGAACAAGAAGAGCATCCATCAAGTTGCTACAGAGTGTTTAAAACACTGCTGTATTGTTTCTCTGTGGTAATGAATGTGCAATCACTCGTATCTGAAAGTGCACATGTTGCGGTCCCTGCTGCCTCAGAGAGCGCAGGCAACAACCACACACAAGATGCTCATTGTGAATGTGGGCCACGGCCTACAGTGCAATCTGCACTCTCCTTACAGAGTGGAAAATATTCATCTTTGTGTTTAACGGTATAAATACATAGCTCAAGTGTTGGTGGACATTTGCAAAAAGACTGAACTTTCAATTTGAGAGTCCTGGAAATTAAGTCAGCAAATACAACACATGCTCTAGTGCAAGGTATGACTAGAGCATTTAGCTGAAAAAACAGTTTATGTAGATCCAGCAGGTAGAAATCAGCCAAGTCTGTTTGTTTTTATTGATTTGGAAGCGAAAGTAGAAAACCCAAGTGACAACTGCTGACGAACATCAGGACAGAGAACTAGCAGGAGGTTTGCCCAGCTCAAAGATTATGCTTCACTAAACACACAAGTGGAAACAGCATATACTACAAGACCTGAAAAAAAGTTTTGTGTCTATGTGTGTGTGTGTGTCTTTGTTGGGGTGAGGGGGGCTCTTTCTCAAAGTAAGATTGATTGCATGGAAGTCCATTTATTTCATCAAGGCAAGTGTCAGACCAAAAAACATCAGTGATCCTTTAAATCTGCACTAACCTGAAAATTTCTGGCCACCTATGGGCACGGTGTAACATATGACTGATGTCATAACGCCTTTCAAAGTTGACACTACTAAAAGTTTTTTGTGCACTCCAAAATAAGGTGGCAATTTTCACTTTTTAAAGTCTTTACAAGCACATAAAGGTAATGTGACTGTTAGACGACTAAATCCATCACTTGCTAACTCAGAGTGCTTGCCTTTAGATTACTATAAGTAGCTGCCTGCCTGTTGAGAGTAAACAGAAACAGTAAAGTTGTGGATCATGTACCCAAATTAAAAAAAAAAAAAGAAGGGCAAAAACATGTAAAGGGAAATGCTACTAAGAAACAAACCTGCATGAATGTACTGGGTTTACATATAGAAATGAGCAATGTGTGTAATAAACCCTTCATTGGTGGAGTTGTAAGTATGTCTTGTAAATATATTTCCGTAAGATGCTGGCATTGCAGCTACGACCCATTTCAAATGTTCCATATATAAACATTTTACCTGACACATTCTTTTTGTACATTAAAAAATAAAATAACCTCCAATAAATGAGAGCTCAAATAAAACGGGGAACTACCTCAAAGCATAGGGGAGTGCAGCCATACATCGAAAGGTTCCACTTTAGCAGCTGTTTTTAAATACACCAGTCCAGCACTAAATTAATTTTGCCCTGGGAATTAGCAGTTTATAAGGAAGCTAAACCCTAGTCAGGCCTTTATTACTGGCCTCTTGCAGATAAATTAGACCCTGGAAGATGGAAAGCACAATCATAGCTCAACCATGAACAAAAAGGGCGCACCTGAAAGGCATGTGGCGTGTCGTCCACACAGTACACCCGCAAGGTGTAGCTCATGGAGCCAACCTCCATGGTTCCGAACACAGCCAGCTTCAGCCTCTTGATGGCAGCCTGCGTCAGGGGCTCACCCACGAGGGCGTAAGAACCTGGCTGGTCCAGCAGCAAGTGGCAGCTTGTCGAGTCCATCAGGCAATAACATGAGGTGGATTCCTCCTCCACTGACATCACTTCCTGTCACAGAAAAAGAGGTGAAACACATGAAGACATTATCTTTAATCAATTCACGTCTAGATGTTAACAAATGTAATTCAGTCAGGAGAAGCTTTAGCCCATCAGCATTAATTTATATTTGGCAGCATGCCACTGTCCAGCGTTTATTCTATAGAATAAAGGTGATGAGAGGATAGCTTTTTACACTTCCAGTAGAAAAAACAAAGACTAATGACTGATTCAATTAGATGTGGAACTTAAGGACGAAATGGTGTGGTGGTAGATTGCAAAGAGGCTTGCAGACTAAAGCAGCTTAAAATCTTCATGTGTTTGCCTGTTGGATGTGTAGAGGAGTGTTAGGTGAGCCATCGGTTGATGCGGCTCATGAGCTTGACTTTTGTGCTCTACTTCACCTAATTCATGTAACCCTGACCTCAAAGCATTAGATTATGGGTGTCCAACTCCAGGCCTTGAGAGTCGGTGTCCTGCAGGTTTTAGATGTCCTTGATCCATCACAGCTGATTTAAATGGCTAAATTACCTCTGCAACATTTCTTGAAGTTCTCCAGAGGCCTAATAAACTAATCATTTGATTCAGGTGTGTTGACCCAGTGTGATATCTAAAACCTACAGGACACCGGCTCTCGAGGCCTGGAGTTAGCCACCCCTGCATTAGATACTAAAATGGTGTATTTTATCATCTTTACTCATATGATTGGAGCAGAATTGGCTGAAATGATTGGCCTCCTAGGCCTCAACCTTGGGCACTAACAATGAAGGTCAAGGTCAAATTATTAGCCAACCTAGGTACTCATGTCACCCAAGCCTAGCCTAGTTTTCAAGTTTGAAGACCATCCATAAACAATTGGGGGTAATGTAGGTATGTTTTTACTGATTTTCATATTTGGTGTGACCTTGATTTTGACATTGACCTGATTTTCACCAAACACTGGTATTTACCATCACACAAAATTTGAAAATGATATGTTGTACACTGTGGACACTACACTGCTAATAAACAGACAGACAGATACTCCCTCCTTTCAGAGGGATAATAGGAATAATAGTATAGTCTTTAACAGATTTTCGTTGTTACTCATCTGATAAATCTTAATGTCTTTAGTGTCTTAATCTTAATGTCTAATGTCGCTCCTGAGAGTGAGATATAACACAAGAAACAATAGATGTGATCATGTAGGAAAAAGCCAGTTAATCGCAAACTGTCAGTCAGTTTTTATTATGCTGTTTTAAAATGTTTTAGGAAATACTGCATTTCTGAACAGAACTGCACTCATCAATAACTGAGAGCAAAATCTGTGATACCACTGTGATCCATAGTCAAAATTATTACAAGCCTTTGACACATTGCTTTTTACACACAGATCTTCTTAAAGTACCATACATAAACTCTAAGAGTAAGCATATACTTGAAAAAAACAAGTTGGATTTAGGGCATCTCTTTAGGCCTAACCTGTAAACTCATTTAACTAAAAATCTAATGTAAATATTTCATAATTTCTGTGTTGAGGTGCTCCACCACAGGGGTCCCTGCACTGGGAGAAAGGCTGTACCTCTTATTAAAACACAAAAATCAAATCAAAGAAAGTGCAGTACACATTATAGGACAGTAAACAATAAAAAAGCAGACAGAAAACAGGTTAAAAGACAGAAAAATAAACATAAAAAAACAAAAATAAAAGAAGGAATTATCTAAAAAATTGAAAACATGCATATGAGATTACCTAAGTTCAAAATTCATGCTTTACACACTGAGCTATTTTCTGTTGATTAGAAGTGTAACAATAAATTTGGTTCAAAATGACCATGTAGCCAATGTCGTCATCACAAGATGACATGACTCAAGAATACTTGCGCAGGTTCTGTGGTTGTAAACCAAGGTCAATTTTGTAGGACTTTAAAAATAAATAAACACACCTTAAACTCAATTCTATATGCGGCAAGAAATGCAGGGAACCATGAGGTTATATTTCTCTTTTAAAAACATCTACTGTCACCTTTTCATGTTGCCCGTTGCCACAATCTTTTCATAAAGTCTCATAAATAGGTTCATATTCATCATTTTGACACATTTTCAAACTCAGTACTGTGCAGTATGTCCTCTATGCACATCATACACATACTTCCATTTGCAATTTGTATTACAAGTCATTACATACAACACAATTTGCAGTTTCTATACTATTACGGCCTTTCCCCCCCGGGAAGTGTTTATTGCATATTTCAAGTCAATTTAGTTAACAGACACAAAAAAAGAAGAAACAAGAAAATAAACAGCTCGCAGACTGCAGGGCTCCAATTTTCACTTATTTATTGCTCCCAGAAAGTTACAGCTTTCTGGGAGCAATAAATAATTATTTGCTCATTTCTTCACACAGCACCTGTTTTGGTTTGGTTGTCACGTGATTCAATCACCTGATTAAAAGTTACAAAACTTTAGAACAGCTTCCAATAAAGGATTAGGGTTAGGCAGAATTTATCTTACACGCTTTTCGAGGCTGTTCCACTGCGATACTTATTGCAACAGAGTGAGTCGCTGAGGTAAATATTCATGCCGAGAGCTGGCGAGAGACATCGCAGTAAGAAAACTCTGCAAATGAACTTCTGTATACAGTAGAATGTATTATGGATTCTAGTCCACTGCTGCTGAATAATGATGTATAGGTAACATAATGCAGGTTTAAATCACAAAGCAAAAACCCACACAGGTTGTAACCAGTCTCGGGAGAGTGTACAAAAGTATTTCTGACATAACAGATGATGTTAGTACATAGCGGGACGCAAAATAGTCATCATAAACAATGCTGAGTGTTTTATTTATGAGGCAGCAACAGCAACTGGAAAGCAGTTCTATTTTCTCCAAACCTCACTCAAAGGGAACATACTTGAAGACAAACTGTGAATGGTATATGATTAGCAAAGATTTGTGTAAACCTACTCCCCAGACAAAAGGAATCAGAATAATCCAGGCAGGAGAAGGCCAAGAGCCTCAAAATTCACCTTCAGATATCGTCTTTTGATTATTTATCCAAACCATCTCACAATTATTGTCACGCAGTAAGCTGCAGCAGACAGAATCCATGAAATCCGTGTGATTAGACAGTTTAATGAGGAGCTGTGAGACCAAACAGTGTACCAAAACACAGCCTGAGGAGCACAACTTATACCTCCTCAAATAATCAAGTTAACTCGAAACATGCCAATTAGAAGCCATGTTACCAGCAAACATGTCTTACAAAACAGCAAACCTCCACGCGTTTATTTAAACACCAGCATTAACCCTAACTACATCAGTGTACAACCTATTGGTCAATATACATGTTTTGACCTACTGTGTATGATGGTCTTGGAGCAATTTGGAAATAAACTTCTGTCTCTTTTTCACCGTGGAAACGGGAGTGTGTCTCAACACAAAGTAGTTTCACAACAGCACAGCAGCTGCTCTGTGGAGCTGCTTAATGAGAGTTCTTCTGAAATGGGCCCGATGCTGAGCATAAAATATTTGCAATGTATCCATTAATGTACTATAAAGATCAGAGGATCTCTTTGATACACAAGGGAACTTAAAGTCATGAATCTCTGGTGAGTTCAAAATGGAGATTAGAAGTAATGACATCCCCAGGAAGTGTAAGCCACGGTGAATTTAGAAAGACATTTTTTTAGGGTAGAGTTTGTTTTTGTTTGTTTTTTTTAGCTAAAATTAAAAGAAAAAAAGAAAGGAAATCAAGATAAACTAACCAATGGACCTTCCATTTAGTAATGATGCTGAAACCTAACTAAATAGTTTTTTCTGCTTAAAATTTCTCATTTAGAGCTTTAATCTAACCACGTGCAAAAGTAAAACGTGAGTGAAAATGAAACAAAGCAGCAAGGAATGAGGAGACAAAAATCAAAGACAGGAACTAACTTGTGTAAATGAAATTAAAGCGTAAAAGTGGCGAAAAAGACAAAGACAGGAAGTACTGCACACAAAGGAAGTAAAAACAAAACGTGAAGAAGAAATGAAAACATAAAACAACAAAACAACAAAGAAAGAGAACAGACACTAAGCATAAACATAGATATCACAGGGGAAAATGTGATCAACTCGTTTACCCTGAGCCAAGATGAACCAAAGAAACACTTTGGTCTACAAGATCTATCATTAGAAAGTCTTAACAAGATTTCTGTAGAATGAACCTCAATAAAGACGACCAACAACTGTCTCTTAGCCTGCCTGCCAATGAAACTTTAGTAGGGGACCTCACATCTGACCAGAAACCCCTTAGAATGACCAAATACTATTTTAAAATTAGTTTGATCAAAGTTTGATTTAAAATTTAAAAAAAAAAAAATCTACTGTCGGGGCAGACCTGCTTATTATAAATATCTCTGTTGAGTTATGACTCAGAGAAACCGTGCATGTTCTAAAAGCAAACTGGTTTATCTGATTTTAAAATGCACCTAGCCTCCATGAGCTGTGAGTCACAGCCCCTGCTGTCACTGTTACTGCTGACCATGTTGTGACCAGGGCAGTTCAGCAGGCTGGAATATAATATCTGAGTTCCAGTTATTTTTTAGAACATTCCCTCTGTACTCGTTTCTTCAACTCTCCTTCATCCTGCTGAGGAGGCTCTCCACTGTTTGGGAGCCTCTATTATACATTATCCTGAGTTGATATGCAGAACGTTTTGTAAGTGAACAAAAATCTGAAATCTCAGTTTATCTTGAGGATTTGATTTTAAGGACCTTCTCTTTTCTTGTTAAAAGATAAATGGGAATTGAGGCTCAAGCTGGATGAATGCTGGTAGAGAGACACTCTGCTCAGGGTCAGTTTCACCAGATGGTGCTCATCCAATCCCAAAATACGTTTATAAAATTCTCCAATAGGATTCTCAACTTGGTAGTTGTCCCACCTCTACCACCCAAAGCTAATCAACAACCAAAATGGAAAATGCATAAGTAATTCTGTTACATGACTGTTCTGCACAGCTGAGGTCAATGACAGTTTCAAATGTGAGCTTCATTGGTTTGAGGGAGGTTTTTAAATGTTTTGGTGCAAATTTACCAAACTTTTAGAGTGTTATCCATCGTATCACTGGCTCCTATGGACAATGTGAGCATTGAAATTAAAGTTGTGGATCTTTTCAGATTGCTTAAGAACTCCTTTAGGAGATTGAACAGAATAACTGCCTGGCTGCCGGAATTGGTTCTAAAATGACTTTGTGTCCATTTGTGTCCATACAGTGAGTTACTTTTAAACTCTTTACACACCAAATTTGTGTGAATATTTTCCACTTTTCCACAATTCTTAATGAAGTGGTTCACAGTTTCACAGGACAAATTTGAAGCATTTATTTTTTTGAATCAAGCTTTATTTTTCCTGTGTATATAAACAGATCTGACCAATCAGACCACTGCATTTGACAGCAACTGCTCTTGTAACTCGAAACATACAGCGGTACTGAATATAGAATGATATGGAAATACTGCACTGACATCCTGAATTATGTACTAAAGCCATTGTGATAATTCAGCTCTTGGCTTAAACCATAAACCATTAACAAACAGTTCAGAATTTTTTGCAGACAACACGTTCAGTGCCAGGTCTGTATTCAGATTAAAAATAGTCTCCAGTTGAAGATGATTCCTACATCAGTTGCTCGTTCTCTATCCAAAAAAACAGACACCGATTTTTCTCTTGACCAAAGCTTAAATCTTTTTCGATATCTTCCTTTGACATATTCTCTGAAGTCTTTGGCATTCCCGTGCTAATCCCGTGCTCTTTCCATGCAATCTTTGGAGTTTCTCCTGTTGAAGGTATGTTTACCAAATATCAGGCTGGCTTCGTGGTATTCGGTACCCTTATAGAAGAACGCTGCATGTCGTCCTAAGCCCTGGCATAACTTCCTGCTTAAAAGACTTAATATATTTTACCCTCGTAGGACTTAAGAATATGACCCTGAGGACATGGGTGTAGTCTGCAAGAGTGAATCTAATATGCTTTGGGTTAATTTGGCATTACATGTTGATTTTGGACTGAAATGAACAAGAACACCATCCATGTCCTTCATATGGAACACCAGAATGTGCACATGCAAACCATATTCCAAATCAGTGAATAATAAATTCTCTTGGCCAGGTCAGAGTCCAGGCTCAGATATTCTGAGGCACCGTGCTCCTCAAACAGATTTAAATGTTACTACTTCAGCTACATTCCTGTCAGGTGCCTGGGACTCCTGTCATTATGTTTATGCATTTTGCACTTCTGCTTCCTGCATGCTCATAAGCAAAACTTAACACAGTGCAATATGGCATTGAATAACATTATAGCGTGGCTGGGAGTGTTGAGGAGTCTTCTGTGAGTCATGTGCATTTTAATGACAGCCGAAATGAGGGTATTTTAATGGCACCGGGCATTTGCAGGTATTATGATTGTTCAAGCTCCTCTCTCTCTCTCTTTAGGTTAGGCCTCAGTGGTGGATCATTATTTCCAACCAAGAAGCTCTAAGGATCTCTGCGCCCTTTTAATATTAGAGTGAAATCTCAAAGCGACACGAATCATGTATTCATTCGTTTCCCCTCTATTCTTCCCCTCCGTCTCATTCACAACACTTGCACATCTTGAGAAATTGCCCTCTTACACTGAAAAGATTTTTTTCTTGCACAATTGCAAACTTTAAAAAGGCAAGGTTACGTAAACATGAACTTGAACTCAAAGGGAAGGGAGTTTTAAACCCCCCACACATACTAAACTGTGAGCAAACAAAAAGAGCCCTTCAGAACGGCATTTATCTCTGACTGAGTGACCCAGGAGAGCTGACATGGTTTCTAATCTGCAGCAGCATCTGGTGGCATCTCAGAAAGAGATTATAAAGGTGGACACGGGCAAGGATATAACAAATGAGGGAAGTGAGATGAAACTAACACTTGTTTTATGTAATTTGGCATTGACTTGTGTACAATTTCTGTTGGTGTGATAACTGCAGAGAAGGACCCTGTATTAGTGAGTGAGGCAGCTACCTTTGCACCTTTGAGGATCACTCGGGTGACTTAAAGTAGATAAGAGTGACCTGCACTTCATAGCCATTTTATTCTCTCCTCATTTATGTAAGAATGTAACAGAATACATGTGTTACATTCTGATTTAAATAGAGTGTGGAAATCAGCAGGTGAGTTGATAAAGTGTATTAGTAGATTTGGAAAAACAAAACCAATTGCAAGACTGGGAATTTCCATCCATTCTCTTTCACTTATTGATGCAGGGTGACGGGAGTGGGGATGGGGTGTGTGGGGATTAATTTTTTTACATTTATTTAGCTGTGCTGTTAATATAAATGTGTGTCACCACAGGCTGAGGAAGAACAGCAAACCACATAGAATGTCACTGAAGTGACAGCAGGCAAAATAAACTTTAGCAACTAAGAACTAGAGATGGACCGATCCGATATTACGTATCGGTCCGATACTGACGTAAATTATTGGATCGGATATCGGAGAGAAATAAAAAATCTGATCCATTAAATATCAAAAAGGCACCTCACAAAACTTGCAACATGGCGTATCTCGGCCCATAATCGTAGCACGTCGGAGCAGTGTGCTCACGTGATAGAACGGCTGTGTGTATTTGTAGCCTCAAACCAGCATTTCATCTCTGAGGAAGTGATCCCAGAGAGCAGTACAGCAAGTGTGTAAGTTCATCTCTGAATGTTTGTAAAGCATTCCCACGTTAAGCTTAACAACCAATATATGGAGCGACTGCCTCTTCTCTCTCCCTCCCTCTCCTGCTGCTACTTCAATCATGAAACTGCTTAATGATCAGCTGATCGGCTTTTCTGTCGCGAGTCCGTCTCTCTTGTTTGTTTTTGGCCCACTTCACACCAGAAAGAGGAAACCAGCGGCTGAACAACAGCAGCACGTTTAACCTTGAAAAGCTGTTGTTAGAATTTATTTAATATTACTTTCTACACCAGGATCCTTTTCTACATAGCTGACGGCAAGTAACTGTGCAGGGGCGGATCTAGCAATGTTTTCCCTGCACATTAACAGGAAAAAGGGGGCACAAAGACATACTTTTCTTTCTTATTCTCATTTAAAATATCTAGCTTTTAATAAATAATTATCTGAATCTTACACCCAAAGTTTTAATCTGATGTAAAATGTATAGAAGTCCATTATTGTATATATGGTAAATGGCCTGTATTTATATTGCGCTTTACTAGTCCCTAAGGACCCCAAAGCGCTTTACACATTCAGTCATCCACCCATTCACACACTGGTGATGGCCAACTACATTGTAGCCACAGCCACCCTGGGGCGCACTGACAGAGGCTGCCGGACACTGGCGCCACCAGCCCCTCTGACCACCACCAGTAGGCAACGGGTGAAGTGTCTTGCCCAAGGACACAATGACCGAGACTGTCCCAGCCAGGGCTTGAACCGGCAACCTTCCGATTACAAGGCAAACTCCCAACTCTTGAGCCACGATCGCCACATAGTAACTGTTAAGTCTAATATACCCTAGTAAGCTATAGTACTTTTTCCTTTGGGAAGATACCATTTGTGCAGTCTGCAATTCTGTTGAAGAAAGATGTTGAATCTATTTAATTATATGCATTTTTTTCCAACCTGCATCAAATTAAAGTTGATTACGTCGATTAAGAATCATGAGGTGGAGGGTGGGGGGGTGGTTCCCTATTTTTTTTTTTTGCTTGCTATTAGTTAGGTTGCTTAATATTTCTGCTAAGTACTCTTTAAAACATCAGAATAGGAAGGATGGAGTAGGTTTAAGTTTATTAGATTGATCAGTATTGCTGAACTATGAAATATTTTGGGTGCAGTGTATTTTTACATACAGGTATAACAGAATAGCTTTAGTGTTGTTGTTTATTTAAACTTGAGTATGAACTTATACAAAATGCAGCAAGATATAAAAAAAACAGTTATTGATTAAATAACACACTATATCGGATTCATATTGGTATCGGCAGATATCCAAATTTATGATATTGGTATCGGTATCGGACATAAAAAAGTGGTATCGTGCCATCTCTACTAAGAACCAGATTTACTAAATAGAGCTAAACGTGTTTTAGCGTGATCTCCAAATAGCCTTCACATTTAACAACATGTAATATACATGTACTGTAAAATGGATGCAATGTTATGTTTCACCAGCATTAACTGTTAATCAAATCATGTTTTAAATCTTGATGAAAAGAACAACACTTTTGCTCTGCATACACACGTGCAGTGTCAGATTAGTTTGGCTAACCTTAGCAGTGCTATCAGCAGAGCCTTGGTTTTATTCTATGTAAGAAAGAGACATCGCTGTCCAGAATATGGTTACACCGGAGACTGACTCATTTTTGGAGGCTCCAGTCCCGCTGTTACTTTAGTTTATGTGATGCAGACTGAGTTTATGTTTAACAAAATGTAAATATATAAAACATTTATGAGTACATTTCCATTCCTTTCCATTTGCAAAACCCAATGTGCACACTTCACTGTCAGAAAGAAGCTATTGTTGAAATTGTTTAGATGAAGTTTGAGGTTTGCGTATGTAGGTTGCTGTGCTTGAATATTCTTCAAAGCGGCTCAGAAAAACATTATTCAGGACAAAAGCAGACAGTGTAGAGAGCTGACAAATCCAGCCTAAATAACAAGCTCTTTTAAGTGCCGACAACCACCACAACAGCCGGGGGGCAAACCTGCGCTCTTCATTATTCTGACCCGTGCTCGGGTTTCACAAAAAACTTTACGTCAGCTTTACATTTACATTACTGCCTGACTGAATATTCTCTTGACTACATCACCCCCCCTGCATGCCACCCTTCCTTCCCCACATGTCTTGTTATCATCTTGTTGCTTGCTGTTCAAAAACACTAGCAAATAATGCAAAGTGACAACAGCAACTGGGGCTTTTTATTCCTATGGGTTTTGAGATTAAGCTCTCGGGATGTCATCCAGACCAGTGAAAACAATCTTCTTTACTGGAGGGGAAGGAGAAAAGAAAGAAAACGCTGACACTGTTGGAATGAAAAAGCGTTTAATGTTAAAAGAAGGAGTCTTTTTATGTGTGTGTGTGTGTGTGTGTGTGTGTGTGTGTGTGTG
>NW_005187618.1:345555-363079 GCF_000239375.1 Pundamilia nyererei | reverse complement strand
TGTGTGTGTGTGTGTGTGTGTGTGTGTGTGTGTGTGTGTGTGTGTGTGTGTGTGTGTGTGTGTGTGTGTTCCTCACATGTTTCTGCAACAGTTCATCTGATCGACTTTAAACTCCACTGCTAGTAACAAGACTGCATTATGGAACTGTAGGTCATTCTGGGGGTTCTTGTTGATGTTAGACTTAAGGTCACAGTGATCATTAGGGATGGTCATAGCCATTAAATTATACAATGAAAATGTAATTGTTTACTTTTTCCTCTGTTTTTTCTGGTTTGTGTGTTTGCAGCACCTCTTTTAGACCACTTTTACCAAGTGACAGCCAGAGACGTCTAGGAAATACTCGCTAACTGGTTGGGAAATACACATTTTCCACTACTTAATTAATAAAGATGCTGAAAAGCATGTATGTGTGCACAGGTCTGCCGTATTATAGACAGCATATAAGTCATGTGAAAGCATGGGCAGGTAGGTGATCTTCCAAAAACAGTCAGTTAGCAGTAAAAACTGAGCAGCAATTTTGCTTGCTGCACTGGAATGATGTAAAATGTTCAGCTAACATAAACCACTCGTCTCTACTTTTCATTGGAACAATGCAGCAGTGTTGTTAAGGGGGCATGTTTTTCTATGGAGGTTGAGTGCTCAGTGAGTTATAGAAACAGACTGGTGTGCTACAACTGCTGGAACTGGATTTATGGGGCGACCATGGCACAGGGGGTTGGGATGCTCATCTGTAACCGGTTCGATCCCCCTGCTCTCTCTGTCCAGGTCGTTGTGTCCTTGGGCAAGACACTTTACCCTACTACCTACTGGTGTTGGCCAGAGGGGCCGATTGGGCGATATGGCAGCCTCGCTTCTGTCAGTCTGCCCCAGGGCAGCTGTGGCTACAACCGTAGCTTGCCTCCACCAGTGTGTGAATGTGAGAGTGAATGAATAGTGGAATTGTGCCTAGAAAAGCGCTATATAAATGCAATCCATTATGATATGGCACATTAACAGTGTGGGTGCAACAAATTCCTGCTCCCATGAGGCCACTGGAGCTAAATGCACCCAATAAAGACAATGACAGCAATTCCACCAAATGACAGAAGCTGAGTCAACATGCAGTGGTGGTTAAATGCTTGTGAAATGATCATCGTGCGATTTGAAGTTGAGCAAATGGGGGAACAAAACTGTGTCTGTGACTTGAGGTCACAAATACATAGTGGGGCCTAGTCAAAAATGCACATTTTCTTATCTACCTCTGCTGATGCTAAAATCCAGATGAAAGCAACACTGCACTTGGTTCGTTGTTGCAAAGCATCAGACTAAAGCTGCTAGCGAGAAACATAAAACACATTGTAAGAGCTGAGATGCTTGGTTGTGCCCAGAGCGGCTGGTGTGTTGGCGGGGGTAAATGGAGAATGATGGTCAGCACAGAAATAATCTCCATGATTCTCCTCCTGATTGCCTCACGTCTGAATTCCCTGTGCCATGTCTTTTCCTGATCCACTAATCGATACCTACACACCCCCCCACCCCCAAAGTCTTCCCACTAGCTGACAGCAGCCATGCCTCTTCCAGCCCATTACATCCTGTAATTGTTTCTTTATTTTCCTCCCGCCGTACTGGCAGTGTTACCACAGTGTGGCCTTATGTCACCCTCTGGACCCACAGAGAGCATAAGCCCGGATCAATTGGCTTCCCCACAAAAGTCCCAACATTCTTTTATGGCTAACACGTTATTCACAAGTCACATGTCACGGTAACTCTACCTTTTGCCACACAAAGCACATATGTAAAGGTCAGCTGTCAGAAGGAGGGCGAGAGTCAACAAACCCTGGCATCTAATGTTACGAGACATGACTTTAACATCCTTTTATTAGACTGACTGCGGGTATTGTCCCAAATTATAAACCAAGGGGAAATTTTACTATCAAACAATCCTGATGTTAACAGTGAGTTTAATTTACTGCTCAATATACTCCAATGAAGTTGCATGCATGCTAAAACCACACCGTATAACCATACTTCTATGTTTAAGCTGATAGTGTAATGCAGTTCATGCTGCGTTCCGTTCTTTTGACATTTTTATAGTTTTACCGCTCTAAGGACTTCAGACTATAAGATAGAATGCAAATGTTGAGGCAAATGAGAACAATCTACACACCAGAAAAGCTGAAAGCAGGTGTTTTTATTTATTTTTTTTCTCTATTTTGTTTCTGTCCACCTGATGAATGAAGTTTGACTGCCTGTGAGCGCTGGATGTTGGGAGACTCTTGCTCCTTCAGTTCAGGTTACTGCTACACAGGTTACTCAGGTTACTTGCTGGAATTAGTTCCAGTGCAAGTGAAAGAGTTGCGATCTGGCGGAGAGGTGGTTGTTAAAAGGGGCTTGCAACAAAACAATTATTGTCTGGGTATGGTGGTAGTGGAAGGAGAGGTGTGATTTTTGGTGAACTGATGAACTGTGCTCTGTATCAGCAAGCAGGCAAGAATATTCCCTGTTTTTTTTACCCTGTCCCTGAAAACACCTGCTTACATAGACTGTTAGAAAGGCTCTGCAGAGATAACTCGAACAACGTAGTTGGTAAAACTGGTCACTACAAGCAATACCTGTGTATCAACCAATTCACTGTTAATTTAAAACCGTCTTTTTCTTTCAGCTTTAAGGTTGAAAGCAAATTAGGCTTACAGATTGTTGAGACTTTATATAAAAAACAGACGTAGCCATTGTAATGTTGCCTGCTGGTTCTTGATAGCTGCTGCCATTGTACTGTTTTTTTCAGCGTGAGAAGTGACCATATCCAGATAAACTACATGAGTACAACAGATACCTGTTTCTATGTTCACAAATAACATAGCGCAGAAATGCTTTGAGTGCATTCTTCTAAGACGGTTATTACTGCAATGAACTACACAGAAAGACTAATTGTTTTTGAAATCCTCCTGAAAGGGGCAGCATGGTGACCCTTAGCACTGTTGCCTCACAACAACAAGGTCCTGAGATCAATTCCACCATCAGGCTGTGGTCTTTCTGTGTGGAATTTGCATGTTCTCTTTACATGGGTTCTCTCCGGGTGCTCCAGCTTCCTCCCACATTCCAAATACATGCAGTTAGTGGGGACAGGTTAATTGGAAACTCTAAATTGCCCATAGGTGTGAATGTGAGTGACTGTGACTGTCTCTATGTGTTAGCCCTGCGACAGACTGGCGACCTCTCCAGGGCATACCTCGCCTCTAACCCTTGCAACTCGAAAAACATGAGACAGAGCAGGAATATGCCAATAATAATGCAAACCCTCAATGCATTTTAAATGGTTATGCCATTAAAAAACATTAACTCATAATAGCTGTTTAAAAGTGCTAAAGCAGCAATAGAGGCCAAAACCCATTTTTGTATTAGGTCTTAACCCTTTATTTACCTTAGTTATGCCCATTTTGCTATAGAGGGAAAATCAAACGCTTCCTGAAAGGACTGGAGTGCTTTCCTTTTATAGTCAAAATTACAAAATAAGTCTATTTACCAAGAATGTATCTTGGTAAATAAAGCATTAATTATATATTTTTTTATCCAGCTGTAAAGTTATGCATTTTAACACTGGAGTATATCAGTAATGACTCGCTCACAGCCTCAAGTGGCCTGCAATTTTTGTTATTTCTGCATTTGCTTCATTCTGGGATACGCAGGCTGTTGTGCGGTTGAGATTTATGCATTGGTTGTATTAGCTCGTTAAAAAGCAGATGGCTTCTGTGAGGGATGAACCAGAACTCAAGGAACAGGAATTTCCTCCTGTCACCTCAGCACTGAAGACATTTTTTCACCAGGTGTCTACACGCATCTGTTGGAAGTGAAGTTGCGTGGATAAACGAATTATATTTAACCATGTAAACAACAGAGCAGTATGGTGGGCACACTGTTTGTGTAATTCCTTTATCCTATATACTGATTACAGCTGCAGTGTGGTTCTAATTGGCAGTGTGTCTGAAGTGGAACACACTGTGTTTTTGCTTATTGTATGCTTTTATCTTTGTTAAACAGGTGTGTGGAACCATGAATCTCTTCCAGCATATCTAGCAGAAAATAAATATAGGCATTTATTTCCATCTGCAAGTGTCTTTCATGCTCCATAGATATGAGCTGCTCTGGCAAAAAATTGCCCCTGTTCAGTGGAAACAGCAGAGTGGTGAAATGCATGTGAGATGGATCATCTCAGACAAGCATGATGGAGCCAGTATCTGCTTGGCCATTACTGCTGTAGCTTACGAGAAGTGAGAAAGGTGATCAATGGGTGGAAACTGGTCCTATTCTCCTACTAATTCACGCAAAAGAATGGGCCACTGGTATTTAGGGCACTCTGATTTCAGTCCCCAATGCTTGAGGTCATCAGTAGATAGACTACATAATGTGTGTTTTCTTTGGTTTATCTGTTAGGTCAACACATCTCTGCTTCACTATCATTCATAATCTACTGTAGCAGGGTTTGCACTGCCTTTTATTGCTGATAAAATTAAATAACAAGAAGCACTCAGAGCCAACCTCTGCCAAGGCAGCTCACTTTCTGGACACTGTTTACTTTTAATGGAATAATGCTGTAATTTTTTATATATTCATTCTGTTTTTTTGTCATGTTTAAACATACTTCAAGAAATGATCTGAATAGATCTGAAACTGCAACTGCAAACTGAATACGTAGGAACATGTGGCACCCTACAGTACTACTCTAATACTCTTTAGAATGACCCATTCAGCTAGCTCCTGATAGCATCACCTTCAACCACCAACAGCCAGATGCATCTTATACAAACTCCTGGAAGTTTCTGTTGTGATTTGGCTACCCTTTTAATACCTGGTTATCAAATATTAATGGTGTCATCAATGAAGTGTACTACACAAACAAGGAGATTATCTACTAATTGGAAAATTGTCTCTCAAAGGCCTGCTACATTTTGTAGACTGCAACTGTTTTAAGCAAAATACGATTAATAGGAAGTGGAATGGCTCTCTGCATGTTGCCTATGGCCCAGGTGACATTGCAATGCGCTGCACTGTGCTTGAAGGACATTCTCCCTGCAGCTCTCACCTCCCATTTGCTGTCCTGGGTTCTCCTCTTGAGCTGGATGTTCCAGTTCTCGGCGTCCACCTCTGCACAGTGGGCGATGGTCATGGCCACTGGGCAGAAGAGATCCAGGCCAGGAGGTCCGTATGTTACTTCTGGGCCCAGGAGGATTTCACAGCTGTCCAGTGTTTGGACACTAAAAACACACAGAGAGTAAATGCAAATCTTATTAGGTGATACGAGGAAATAAGTTACAGTACTGCAGACAACAGACACTGCCTGTGTTCACAGGTGGAGACACGTCAGCAGAATGGATGCCTCGGCTCTCGTATAATTGTACCTTTTGATGCCTGGACTCACTGTGCGTCATAAATGCATTTACTGCAGCTATGAGCTGCTTGCACAGCTGTCTTTGAAGCAATCTGTGCAACAAAATGCCTTTTTGCAAGACTGAAAAACAGCTGGTAGCAAGGTGAAATGCTCCATTCACTTCTTTACCTATATTTTTTGAAGCTCCATATTTATGATGGGGCAGCTTCACTGCTATCCACTGCTTTCCATTATATTTGAAAGCATTGTTAAGACTTCTTGCTGTGCTCTTTATGACTGTCCATATTTAACACATTCTATTTAGTAGAGCCATCATATGTGCATAACATCTCTCTTTGCACTTGCGCTTCTGCTGCTGCAAGCGAACCAACAAATTAATGAGCTCATGAAAAGAGGTGGACTGCCAACAAAACATGCCTTCAGGCAGGTACTTCCAAGTTTGAATGGCCATGAGTGAAAATGCTGAACCCTTGCTCCCCAAGTTCAAGTTATTGCCACACAGCCAGGCTGCTGGAATTAGTTCAAGCACAGGTGAAAAACTCTTGCCGGCGACTTGGAGTTCGCTCATTAAAAGCAGCTTACAACAAACAGGTCCTGCCAGTGGACGGTGGCGGCAGCAGTGACTCTGGTTGAGCTTCTGAGAAAGAGGGCAGGCAGATCATGACACAGGAGAGGAACACCTCAACAAAGCTCTTTAATCAGTCATCAGGTCAGAGATATGAGAGGCTTGGTTTGTTAGGACTTCTTCCTTTGAATGAGGCATACACTAAAGCAGCAGCTTTAGTGTATGAGACACCTCTACAGTGCAGTGGAATGCCTAATGTTGTGTTAGTGCCATTAATTTACAACGACTTGTGTCTTAGATTTGTATTTTTCACCATCATTTTCTGATATCACGCTTGTAATACGTCGCAGTTTGACATTTCTTCCACTATAACGAATTACAGTGAAGGAAGGAAGACATTCACTAGCGACTACAGCTAGAAATCCACAACACAGCAACAGATTGACTCAGCAGTTCATGATTCAAGAAATTGACAGTTTATTTACACAACTGGCATCTATTTTTGTACTAAAGTAGAGGGTTTCCTTTGTTTGTACCAGTACTTTGTAGATAACTTGATTGGCTTTTTTCTATCTAGCTTTATATAAAACTTTCACCTAAATAGACTAGAAAATCTATATCAAAAGATTAGATTTTAATTTAAAAGGTGACATGAACTATCCCTGTTTAACACTAGCCACACCCCTAAGTACTTCACCAGCACCCTGATGAATACATTAAAACAACAAAAAGAATGCACTACTAACTACTAGGCATCAGGCTGGTAATGTGTGTGTCACAAACAGGAGAAGTGTGCAAATCCAAAGATTTGAACAGCAGTCAGAAAAAAATCTGGTCAGAAAACCCAGTGCAAACCCCTCAAAATAAAGCTAAGATTAGGGATATTTAGGGGCACCTCACTATGTATATTAGTAAGTAAGTAAAATTTATTTATATAGTGCTTTTCGCAGATAAAAATCACACAGTGCTTTACAACAAAGAAAAAGAAAAATGAAAAGAATGAAATACAACAAATAACAACGTAAAACAGTAAAATACAACATAAAAACAACAAATTAATTAAAAGCTTACCTATATAAAAATGTCTTCAGCTGCTTTTTAAAAGAATCAATGGAGTCTGTACAGCATAAAACCAGTGGGAGAGAATTCCACAACCTTGGTGCCACTGCCTGAAAGGCACGATCACCACGAGTTTTAAATCGAGTGCGTGGGGCCACCACCAGTCTCTGACATGATGACCTTTGAGCTCGGGAAGAGGAATGCCGTTTCAGCAGGTCAGAGATGTACTGGGGAGCTTGACCATGTAGGGCCCTAAAGGTTAAAACTTAAATTTTAAAGTTAAACCTAAAATTTACAGGCAACCACTGAAGGAAGGCCAAAACTGGAGTGATATGAGATCCTCTCCTGTTAAGAGTCGTGCTGCAGGATTCTGCACAGTCTGAAGACGATTTAAAGCTGATTTGTTAAAACAAGTAAAAAGACCATTACAGAAGTCGCAATGTGAAGAAATAAAAGCATGAATAATCATCTCAAGTTCAGGCTTTGACACCATTAGTCTGAGTTTTGAAATATTTCTTAAATGATAAAAACAATTCTGGGCCAGCCGTTTGGAATGTCACTCAAGCAACATCGAGCTGTCAAATATGACGCGAGGTTTTTAAATAAGGGTCTAAGAAGCTGATATGCTGCCCTATTTCTGGAATCATATGGTCAGGAGCAATAATTAAAGTTTCTGTGTTATCAGATCATATTATACATTATATAATATAATATATACCTATTATACATTTCTAACAATATTTCTAACAATTGTATAATATTAAGAATTATTTTTATAGCATTAAAATAAATGACACAGTGAACAAAAAAATCAATCTGAAACTCCCCTTTCCCCCCCCAACTGGTCACGGCAGATGGCCCCGCCCCTCCCTGAGCGTGGTTCTGCCGGAGGTTTCTTCCTGTTAAAAGGAAGTTTTTCATTTCCACTGTCACCAATATGCTTGCTCATAGGGGGTCGTATGGCTGTTGGGGTTTTCTCAGTTTTTTGTGTTGTAGGGTTACAACACAAAAAAATATCAAGTTAGGAAAAAAGATCTGATAGATAACCTCAAGCAAGCCCATACAAACACTAAGCAATAATAATCAATAAATCATTCCTAAAGATGAAATCTATTCACAGGTAATGTTAGCTCTTAATTCAGATTTTTTGGACCATCAAATTATTACGCAACCATTCGTATGCCTTCTTAAAGTGCGTTAAGTGATTCAGACAGCATCAACTTTTTCAACTTTAACCTTGATAAATGTCACTTAAACTTAAGCAAAACCAACATACACATGTACATGCACACTATTTCTAAACAGTCAATTTTATGATTAGGTCTATATTTCACTATCAATCATTCGCTCTACATTTTTTTAAAATCAGCCAATCACACCTATTGAAAGGATTAGCCCAGCAAAATGTCTCAACATCGCCTCACAAAGCTAAAACTTTGAGTCTGCTACGTGCTCACAGCTGTTCTGACACTTTTCCTAAATCACACTGAAACTCCTTTTTTTCTCAGAATGTTTGTGGATATGAGCCTTGCAGTGGAGTGCCGGGGGAACAAGATGCAAGCACATTTTGTTAAGCTCTGCTTTGACCGCTGCTTTTTTTCCACAGGGTCATAAACATGTTTGACAGCGAGGCTTGGTGCTTTTATGCCTGTTTGTCTGATGACCCCCTTTCAGTGTGCTGCTCCCAGAAAGCAGAGTTCATACTGAGATTAAAAGTTGGCGCCTGGCATTGAGTGACTGGTTCCTCTTTGTGTTCTGTATGGTTTGATCTTATTTAATATTTCTTTTAGCATTCATCCGGCAACCTGCTGAGACTTCCTGTCAAGAATAATGTTTATGTGCTACATAATTATTTGCTGAATTAAGCAATAGCGGCAGAACTTTCGCAAAGTTCACGGTCCTTTCCTTCTAAGCATTGCTGTGAGAAATTAGCTGTCCATAAAAGTGATATCAAACACAAACACTGCTACACTTCCGATATGACGAGCTGTCAGATTTGGTTGGATGAGTGTGTAAACAAGCTGGCAAGGTCAGCTTCAACAAATATATTTGGAGAAAACTTGTGTGCACCCACTTAAAGCAACCACAGTACCTGAAGCTCCCTTTTGATAAATAACATATATTAGTTTTATATTACAGGATTTAGTCCAAACTTTTACTTTTGCACCTTAATAAAGACTGATTTGAATGTGACATTCATGTATTGTACACACACAGGAGTGAAAATCTTTGTCCTGCAGAAATAACTTTTGTATTTATTCTGATTCCACTTCCACTGAAAATACGACTGAACTTTGTTAGTCTTACAACATTTGCATAATTCTGATACTTTTTTCCAATGCAGATTTTGCATTTTAAGATTTAAACAGGCAGATTGATGCCAATGATTTTTGAGCTATGAGTCTTTTTGTATAATCATCTGAGCCAGTGGTTCACAAACCTGTAATCTAACATATGCGAGGCGCAGATGCTTCTGTTTTAATTGTGTTATCTTTAATTTTTTAGATACTGACAGCTGAAGACAGACTGGAAGGTAGAGACAGGGAAGGAGCAACAAACAGCAAAAACTTACTGTAAAGGTGCTGGTATGGTAATACATACGCACAGTTTCAGAAATTAATACCTTATATTGTTGGATCGTTTCATTAATATTGCAGCTGGAGATGATTGAAAGATTGAATTTAATTACTTACTACTGGGAAGCATAAATCTACAATACACTTGTAGATTTAGATTTTATTATCTGCAAAAGAAGAACTGACTATAGCTTTAAACTAAAGGTCTAATATTTGCATCCAAAATATTGTGGAGCAGAAGTATAAAGTTGTATGACATAGATACACACTTGTCAAAAAACACATTCTCATGATCTCAAAGGAAAAAAACAATATATCTGTCTATACTGGGTAATATGCTACGGATGAAAGGATGCCTCATCGCTTCATGGGAAGGAAAATGATCAACCCACAGAGGACTGACTTCAAAGACACACAAAAATCAAAGACAAAAAAAAAGTCAAAGGTATCTATTCCTTTGTCCTCCAGGAACTGTTTGCTTACTCTCACCATATGAGGCTGGACAGTCATGCACCAGGAGGAAGCCAGGACCCACTGCACCAGTGTTGGGTCTGACAGTGGGTCCAAGGATCTCATCCCTAAACTTAATGGCATTCAGGGTGCCATTGCCTAGCCTGTAGAGGTCTGTGTGTCCCTTCTTGGATATGGCTCTCTAGGCCATCACTTACATCACTGAATCATGTTAGAGGCAGCATAACATTCATTATGGCATCTCTAGACCCTTTCACATCAGTCACTTGTGCTCAGGGTGAACCTGCTCTCATCTGTGAAAAGCACAAGGTGCCAGTGGTGGACCTGCTAATTCAGATATCGTAAGACAAATGCCAATTGCGCTCTTGAAATGCAGATGGATGGAACTTCAGTCAGTTTGTTTTTTTACTTCTGCAGTAAAACATCTCCCTATGTACAGTTTTTGTCAAGCCGGCTTATATTTGTGGTGCAACTGTGTGTGGTCGCCTGAGGATGATCTCTAATAAGTTGGTGGAGATTTCTTCCACAGGCCAAACAGTTACAGCGTTGAACACTTAAGAGTCTGAACACTTTTATGGCGAGTTAACAATTCAAAATAAGAATTACTGCCAGAGATTAGAAGTAACTATTTAAGTACTTCATTACTGTATGTTACTGTACTCTGTACTTTACTTGAGTATGTATCTATTTACACTTACATTTCTTACATTTCTTAAATTTAATCCTTCCTTATACTCCTTATCCTTATTTTGAATACAGGCTTGTTACTTTATGTTCAGTGGTATCACTGGCACTCATTCCATCCCACTTTAACGTTGCAAGTTGTAGCCTCGGTACTTTAGCATTTAGCGAGCACTAGAGAAGAGGAGCAAGCATAAAGGAGGTAATGTTTTTTTTAAACTATCAGTTAATTTTAAATACTAAATTTGTATCAGCTCAACAAACATCAGCAAACACAATCTGTGTGAAGTTTGTTGCACAGTTTGTAGCTAGCTAAAGGTCCAGCTGCCGTAAAAAAGACAGGACAAGAGAGGAAGAAGAGAATTATTTAACTGCTCAGTGAAGCTTGATAAACTACAAATTTGACAGTTACATGCAATGTGATCATTTTTAATCACATATAAGATCTGTATATGATGTGTTTCGATAAATTATGCATTTTTATATTGTGAAACGTCCTGCAAAACAAACTTAAGTTATTCAAACGTTTCTTGAAAATAGTTTGTACGAGATAAAGAGGTTAGCTTGTGGTACTGTGGTGTTGTTTTTACCAACTTTATGCTGTCTAGTATGGAGACAATACACACTATACTGTTACTGTATACTGCAGTCTGATTTGTTCTTATTTAACATCACTTGCCAGTATTTCCAAGTTAAGGATACCAAAGGATACACTCTTTGTCGTCTGTAATGCCAGATATTGGAATTTTGTTGTATATCTGTATTTTAATACAGTCTTACTCATCCAGACAAGTCCAGGAAACTTCAAACTGCAACGTGCAGGGAACAGCAATTATTGGGCCAGGCACGCAGTCAGATACTGATTTAGGGAACACTTATTTTGCTTTTGCTCTGCCTTCAGTTGGCAGTTGGTGTTTTTAATATCGCTCCATCATGTTCATTTAGTTGTGGGAAGCCAAAATACACCATCAAGATTAAAACTGTCCCTATATATACATGTACAAGAGATGGCTAACTGCAGTGGATGATTGCACGGAAATGCGCTTGGGTAACTTGGAATATTGTTTGCAAACTATTTTTTCTGGATTTCAGCAGTTAACTTATTAGAACCAGTAGAAATTGAAGCTGAAATTACAAAGATGTGATTGAAGGTGTAATAAGGCAGAAATGTATGAGACATTTCATATTCCATGAATAATACCGTCCAAATTCTTACCAGCTAATAAAAGTCAAAGTCATATCTACACACCACATCTACTATTTTTTCTTTCTCACTGTCTCACTCCTTTTATTCTGTGCAGGCCTAAAATTGCTCATTACTTTTCTGTTCAAAAGACTGAAAGTTGACTCATGTTGCTGAGCAGCCCGCTGGATACAGCATGCCACCAACACCATAGCAGTTAGGGGTGTGTTTCCCACAGAGAGCAGCCATGCTACTTGCTGTGCTGCTGCTAGATAAAAGCATGCTTTTAAATGGCATGTGATTTACCCAGAACAACTGCCTGTTTACTTGCAATGTCATGTTCATACAGCCATAATTGTCTTAACAGCCTCCAAAATGATACTTCAATTTTATTTATGTCTTCTCCCGCCTCCACCTGCTGGAAACTTTTCTGACTTTTTCATAAGTGATGTGTTATGTAAGCTCCTCTGCCATTACAGCAGCTTATCAGAATTAAAAGCAGATTCTGTCTGTTGGAACACCTTCACAGTGAATGCTCTTTCTGGGTGCTGACATCTACTCCAGACTTCCCAATTACTGCTTCAGCATCCGTCCTGGTAAGGAGGGGTGAGGTATTCTGATTTTGTCTGCTTATCAGGCCGGGTGCTATCTCATTGCACAACCCTCTGCCCTATGTCTGTTAGCTCAGTCAGTTTTTCAGTTATGTCAACAGCAGTCCGACTCTTTACTGGCCCTGAGAGAGCTCTTGGCCCATCAGCCAACAGCACTGAGCCTGATCACACATTTAATGCAAAGTGCAGGGAAGGAGCAGATTACCTGCTCCTTAAGTAGCCTGCAGCTCAGGCCCCAGATTCCTACAGCAGCCTGAAGCGCCTGAGGCTAGCAGTCTCTTTTCTCAATTCCACTTGTCATCACGATGAAGGGCCCTATACGGCAGCTTCTTGAGCGCCTAGAGGAGGTGCATTATTTAAAGTGAGCAGTGATTCACTCCTCGGGGACCCCAGGAGCTGCACAAAGTGGCAGACTGGGTCGGGGGTGGTGACGGCAGACTTAATAAATGCACACATTAGCACACTCCATTAGCTTCACCTCTATTTGCTTGTAGTCTCCCACCTGTTTGTCCCACTGTGCCTTTGTCCATTTTAAGTTAATGCAGGCACCTTATGCGGTGTATGGATACATTAATCAAACAGGCTCCTTTAGGAGACTTACTTTTAGCTTTAACCAACCTTTTAACTCTGCAAAATCTCTAATGCAGCGTAACATGAAAACAGCATTGTGAAAGCTACAGTAGCTGATTGACATAAATGTTCTGGAGAGCATTAACAATAACTTGAATCACCAATTTGTGCAAAGAGTAAAAAAAAAAAAGCACCATTAAGCATTGATTTGTAACGCTATTACAATTGCTATTCAACTAACTCTGAGACCACTTCATCTTTAGTCCCAGGACCTTGGCGCACTGCAACCCACTTGACTGGGAAAATGAGAACAAGCAAAAAGGCTAATCACTTGAAACAACTCAACATGCTATTTGGTCACTTATCACTGAGAGTGCTACTCAGATTGCTAAAAATAACACCAAATTACCGTAACTATTGAAATAAATGTTTGAAATACTTGTGAAGCTAGCATACAAACAATAGTATGTTTTGCTAAGGTTGAAGCACTATTTCTGTTGCTTTTGTACAGCAGATAAAATGATCTTTGCTTCTAATTCCTGTTGTAATGTTTTTTTTGTCTCTGTGCCTTTTGTGTTCCCCCCGGGCTACACTTTTAGTTACTTCCTACTTTATTCTGAAGGTTAATTCCTCATGTAGCTTTCTGTGGTTTTACTTCCCTCGTTTTTTCTTCTTCCTGCTTTTGTTGTTCTCGTGATTGAGGCTACATGTGCCTTTTCACATTAGGGAAAACAGTGGTTGCTGATGCCCAAATTTATTACGACTGAAGGCAGTCGTAATAAAGATGGTTTTATTCAAAGACGTAGGTAAAGTCTGAAACCACTCGCAGTTAGTAGCCATATTCAAAACAACTTTGGTGTGTCAAGATGTTAATAAACAGGGGTGCACATAAGTGGTCCGTAGGTGCGCATTCGCTGTCAAAAAAAAAGATGAGCACCAGATAAGAAGTTGCAACGCGTGTTTGCGTACATAAGATTTTCTGGAGGATGACAGACATTTGTTTAGAACTCTTAAAGATGTCGAAGAAGCTCCTTTAAGCAATTACTTTGGTGTTCCTCCACCTCCAAAGAAATGTCAGAAGGAGTCCGAACTGCAAAAGAAGCACATATTCTTGGAAAAGTGGTTGCAGGAGGTGAATGCACAGAGATGTGGTGCAGAATATGCCGTGAAAATCCCACTCTAGCGGACAAAAACAGTGCCTTTTATATGGACGCAAACGCATGTTGCAATTTCTTATCTGGTGCGCGTCTTTTATTTTGACCACTTTTGTGCACCCCTGTTAATAAGATTGCATAATGATGGAGCCAGTTTGCTGTAGTCTGACATCAGTTTGCAATGGCTTAGGTTGGCAGTTAAATGCAATCTGCTTATAGTAATATGGTGATTAGTTGTGATAATTTGTGAAAAATGCTGTTGCCATCTACATACACAGAAATTTATTTATCCATGTTCTTCCACTTATCCAATTCGAATGGGGGCTGTAATCTATCCCTGCTCCCATAGCTCATCAGTCTGCTGAATGGCCAACACAGAGAGACAGACAACCATTCACACTCACATGTACACCTACAAGTAAGTACAGTACAGTGTACAAGCATGATGTGACAATGTTGTTTTACTAATGGGATTAATGCTGAGCTCCTATACATTGTTAAACACTCATGGTTAATAGAGAAAACGAAGCACAAACCTTAGACTTAAGTTATTAATATACTCTAGTACTGAATGATAATATTAAATATTAGGCTCATTAGGTTCAGCATCAGAACAGGACAGATCTCATCTTCCTCATCAAACTGCAGATTTCCTCATCTATGTTTGAGCCTAACATTTCAAATGAAGATGGATCTCTGTCCTGAGGAAGACAAGACTTTTTTTCTAAAGTGTAATGTCACCTTGGTGGGGACAGTGGGATTTGTGAGCCCTGAACCGAAACCACGAACAATGTGTTCATCCAGAACACTGTGCAGTGGGATCTCTCAACCACGACTGGACCTGCGTAAGCAGGTGCTAAAAAGGCTCTCCATCCTGATAAACAGATCAGTTTGGACACCCAGAGTAGAAGCAGCCAGGATTTTAACCAGAGGGCCAGGCATCCAAGCAGGAAGTCGTGTCACACCTATGCACTGGTGCACTGACAGCTATGTATAACAGATAATCAGTTTTTAGCCCTCAAACTCTATAAAACCAATCCTGCAATTTACTCTGTGAGTGCTGCTTGGTCTGTTCGTGGGATTTATGAATTAAAAACTTATAAACAATATACTAAACCAGACCCTGAATTATCACCTGGGCCTCTTTCATAAAGCACATCTGCGGAATATAATTTCATCAGAAAAAGTAATTTTCCTACGAGAACAAAGCTGCTTCTGCCTCAGTAGGTTGAAGGATTTATCTTACAATACAACGTGCTCATAAAACCTTGAAGGCAAAAGCGAATATGTCTGACCTAAGCAAAACCGCGACTTCACAAGATTTAGATGAGCCTTTGAAAAGCTTAAAGAAAATAGCTTTAATAGGACTGCGAGTGTGTGGAGAAGTAGGTTGGAGGGGGGTTGGGTGCAAGACACTGTAGTGGGAAAGAATAGGATGCAATTCTGTGTCCACTGGCCTGCTACGACACAGATGGTGATTAACAGATGGTGAGATGACAAAGTTAACAGACCACCAGAAGAAAAATTGCTGTCAACAGTAAATATCTTTCAGTGCATGAGGAGCAAGGGGAAAACACAAAACACTGTCATGTTGGAGCCTGACATATTTGCTGAAAGTTTCAAAGGTAGAAAAGATGGTGGGAGAAAGTAAACAGTTTCTGCTAGCAGGTAGGAATCTAAAGGAGGGGATGAAGGCAGCTCTACACCAAAAGGATTTACACCTGTAAGGACTTTCAAAGACCCCATGGAGCATGCTATACAGTTGTCACAGAACCTAGGAAAGAGTGCTACCTGTAACCTGAAAATATAAAGAAACATACAAAGCTAATTATCCATTTGCTTTTCCTCCTGGTCATGCCTGAGGTAGCAAAAAATAATAATGGGTAATTACTGACCTAAATAAAGGCTACATTTGCCTAAATTGAGTACACACTATCATTCCACCAAATTAGAATACTGTTTTTCTAGATGAAGTCATTTGATGGGAGTGCTCATCCTGTCCCCCTCCCCTCACCCTGCCCCCCTCCCCGAGCCTGGTTTCTTCCTGTTAAAAGGGAGTTTTTCCTTCCCGCTGTCATCAAGTGCTCATAGCGGGTCATTTAATTGTATTATTGTATATGATATAAAGCACTCTGAGGCAACTATTGTTATGATTTAGTGCTACATAAATAAAAGTAAACCAAGATGCATTGTGTTGGTGAAGTAACACTACATTAACACTTTTTGAAGTGTTGCTTCTATAAAAACATATCTTAGCCCAAGAGAGTAATGCACATGTGTTAATAAGTTAAGATCTCCCATAGAGGTCTATGATTGAGTCACTTTTATTGTCTCTTTTAATCAATTATCTATTTAATGAATGTCTAAATATTAATTTTTAAATGCAACTGGAGAAAACAGTCATCTTTACTCTTGAAAAATAAGTTTTGCATAGACTTACTCTCCTTCCTTTAAATTACTTTATGAAGTAAAGGCCAGATAGCGACATTGGCACAGCAGATCTGTGATCATTTTTAACTTACGATGACTCTTTATTTATCTTTACTATGTATCAATTTATATTGCACATGTGTTATTTATGTGGGCGACCATGGCTCAGGGGGTTGGGAAGCGCATCTGTAACCGGAAAGTCGATGGTTCGATCCCCGACTCTCTGTCCTGGTCGTTGTGTCTTTGGGCAAGAGACTTTACCCTCCCGCCTACTGGTGTTGGCCAGAAGAGCCGATGGCGCGATATGACTATGTAAATCCAATCCATTATTATTTATGTTTTACATAGTTTCTACCTGTCTGGTGACTATGGATGTAAAAAAGCAGTTTTCCTAAACTCTATCATGATTCTGTGTTTACAGGACTTCTTAAAAAGCTCTGAGATTGAGAGGTTTCCATGTATTGTGTATAATTGTGTAACTATAGAGGACAAAGAAGAGCTGTGCTGAATTTTTAACATCAGTATAAAACATGTAATGGAAAATTGAGTGACTGCTTTGAAAATCAACCTCAAATACAGAAAATCTGCATCGTGACAGGCATAACTCACTCTTTCCACCCCTGTTTGCATCTTATTATGTCAGTGGCTCCCATCAAGGCGAGCTACATCCCTGTCATTTTGTACAGGGAGTGCAGAATTATTAGGCAAATGAGTATTTTATCCACATCATCCTCTTCATGCATGTTGTCTTACTCCAAGCTTGTTAGGCTCGAAAGCCTACTACCAATTAAGCATATTAGGTGATGTGCATCTCTGTAATGAGAAGGGGTGTGGTCTAATGACATCAACACCCTATATC
>NW_005187618.1:310498-344157 GCF_000239375.1 Pundamilia nyererei | reverse complement strand
CAGATATCCCCCTAAAATAGCTAAAACTAAAAACAAACTAAAAACTACTTCCAAAAACATTCAGCTTTGATATTAATGAGTTTTTTGGGTTCATTGGGAACATGGTTGTTGTTCAATAATAAAATGATTCCTCAAAAATACAACTTGCCTAATAATTCTGCACTCCCTGTAGGTTCTATTCTCTTTTGCTACTTTGTTCAAGTGGAGCCATGTGAATAAACAGTGACACTTCAGAGGAAGCTAGAAACCCTTGTGAATCTCCACAGGGAAGACTGTGCAAACTTCCGCCCTGGAGACAGCTCAGTCCATCTGAGGGTCATTACCTAGCCGTGATCAGAATGCATAATGTACGTGCTGCCAAGATGAAAGGCCCCGAGAGAAATATGTGCCTTCTATTCTGTCGTGCATGTCCATCAGCGCAACCAAGCTCCGTTCATCACTGCATTCATCATCGTTTAAACAAGCTTCCCAGGTCGTGACTCTCTCCCAGAGCGCCACATTGTTGACACCGAGTGGAGTACATAACTACATATTGACTCTCAGAGTGACAAGGATGGGAAAGGCATTGGAGGATTGGACGTTTGACTTTGCTTCTTATCAGTCAGTTATCTAAATAGAGGACTCCATTGCGAAGTCCCCTCTGGGTCGTGTGGTGTAAACTTGAGTTTCTCCACAGCTGCTAGGACATCAAAGCCCACACTACCACCTGTGAGGGGCTTCTGGAAATGAACAACCATATCGAGAGACCAAGAGGGCTCCTAAAGAGAGAGGGAGATAGGCCCATCTGTCACATAGCCTGAGGGTAAACACACATGGACGCAGAGATGTCTTTGGGGAGGGTCACACACACATTACCTTCTGTACAAGCTTTACAAGTGGTTGCCAATATATTCATTTGTTGATTTTTGATGATTTTTGATGGCTTTGTAACACGCCTTTATGATCACTATCATTGCTACAACTACTAACACTAGCAAGCCTGATTACCAAGTTGCATCCTTACTAATTAGTACTAAGCAGCTGATTAATTAACTGGTGAGTTATTACTCACCAAAACTGAGTCACAAATTGCGTTATCGGATAGTTCCAATAAAGATTCTCCATAAGGCCACGAACACCACTTTAAGTTTAACGACTTAAATTAGCAGAGGTGAAATGGATCAGCTACAGCTAGCTGCCCAAATGTTAATGCCTCAGAATTGTCCAAAAAGAGGAGGAAAACATCCCTTATACAGTAGCCTTGAGCCTGAAATACTATCTAGAGGAAACAAATGCATTATTTCCTGCTGGTCAAAAACTATACTAAGCAGCTGCTTTTGGAAATGAAAAAATGTGCTGAACTACTGAGCGGCAGTGATTGTAGCATGGTCAAATGGTCAGTTTGTTAATGATCAGAGGGCCACAGCAAAAAACAAGCCATAATTAAGCAAAAGTTTCTTGATACATATCATACCAATAATATGCTACTGACATTAATGCTATAGTCACTCAAGCGAAGTGACTATAGCACATAAATAGAGTTTGGAGAGGAACCAGGTCTGCCACCAGCCGCCATCAGTTAGTAATAAGGTGGAGTCTGTCTGTTATAAGTTTGCGACTGAATGGGGTTAAGTTGGCAGTTACAGTTGCATCTATGATAATAAAGTGATTGACTGTGATAAATTAGCAAAGGTTCCAAACTTTTTGTCATCTATAGATCCAGAAATTTACTGTAACAGCTTCTATGCAGAGTCCAGCCAGAAACTCATGGATCTGAAACAGAATTCAAGAAATTCCTCCGAAAACAGTTACATAGTTACTGCAGGATGGGAAAATGATACACCAGAATGCAACCAGCTGGCAACCAGTTGAGTCAAATCCTCTGTTGATTGACATAGAATGACCAGTGTTGGGACTAACGCGTTATTAAGTAACGCGTTACAGTAACTACGTTATTATTGTGGTAACGAGCACGGTAACTAGTTATTATGCCAAAATCAGGAACGCGTTACTCGTTACTGGGATTTAGATAGGGTCGTTACTCGTTACTTCGTGTGGTGGCTATCGCGGAGCTTCCACAGATTCAGTAACATTAGCAAGTGGTGGAGGCAGCAGGTGGATGAAGGAAAAGGGAGGCAGAAGGAAAAGAGACCCGAGGCGGCCGCCGGTCCAAGTGTGAACTGAACTTCAGGTAAGAAGTTATGACCTGCAGTCTCTCTGGGTCAGATATAAACCAAGTTTAGGTGGAGTTTATTTTCGTTATTCTGACTTTTTCCGTACTGCGTGCTAGCTAGCATGACGGAGTTTCTTATACAGCTGGGTGGTGCTATGAAGTTAATGATGTTGAACTTTATTTTGTTCATAAGTTATTAGAGTTGCCAACCGTCCCGTCTGGTATTCAGAGAAAATATTACGCGTTTCTCATTGAGGTGAAAAGGAACAGTTTGTCCCGTAATTCAGCTACAATGAAAAAGACACAAAGCCGGAGTTATTCTGTGTCTTTGCTGCACAGCTGCCTCTTCTTCTCTCATTCTCCCCCCTCCCTCTCCCGTTTCTACTTCAATGATGAAACTGATCAATGATCAGCTGATCGGCTCTCTTGTTTGTTTATCGCCCACTTTGCGCCGAAAGAGGAAACCAGCGGATGTCGCGCTAAACAACAGCAGCACGTTTAAGCTTGATCAGCTGTTGTTAGAATGTATTTAATATTAATTTCTAGTATCAGCTGATGTTTGCTGGAGCCACAGCTGTAAAAAAGCTGCTGGTCATGATGTCGGTTTGGTTATCTGGTGAGAGGGAAACATGAAGATGAAACCAGGAGATGTCCTTACTGGATCATCAGAGCTGAACAAGTGATGGAGAAACAGGTTTACCCTTTAGGTGACATGAATGAGTTGAAGGGAAGTTATGAACTGTTTCTGAGAGACAAATAACCCCAGGATCCTTTTTTAGGTAGCTGACAGCTGGTAACTGTGCAGGTGCGGATCTAGCAAAGTGTTGCCAGGGGGCCAGGTAGGGCATTAACAGGGAGAGGGGGGCACAAGGAAATACTTTTCTTTCTTATTCTCATTTAAAGTGTCTCGCTTTTAAAAAATAATTATCTGAATCTTACAACAAACGATTGATAGATTGATGCATATATACCATCAAAACAGTGTACATCACTGTCACAACAGCGTTTATTTTCATTCAAAGGCTTTATGATTTTTGCTATAATGGTGGGCTCTAGTCAAAATGTCCGGGCCAATTTTCTGTCCCAGTCCAGCCCTGTATGCAGCTCATCTGCAGTCTGGTGTTGCCTACATCTTCCTATTCAGAAGGCAGAATTTCCAAGTTCTGAGTACAATCGAAAGCACCACGACTGCAGTTTTTGTGTTGGATGTAAAAGGCGCACATGACTCTGTGACGTAGGCTAGAATCATGGCAGCAGTCAATGATGGTCCAGGCGTGGGATTTCTTACGTGGAAATATGCACATTATCTTTTCCTTTCTATTGGTAGGTGGCACAGTGCACTTGTGGCAAGTAAGCAAGCTAGAAGACTGGCAAAGTTATGGAAGCAACACATTAACAAGAGAATTCTGAGTAAAACCAAAGTTACTTTCCCTAGTAACTAGTTACTTTGAAAGTAACGAGTAACTTGAAGTAACTGAGTTACTTTTGATAGAAGTAACTAGTAATGTAACTCAGTTACTATTTTAAAGTAACTTACCCAACACTGAGAATGACTGCAGTGTATTGCCATCTGTCTGCATTTACAAATTAAACAATTATTTACAATCCTTGGCCAATCTGTCTGAGACTGACGCCAAGCTGCAGTCAGTCAGTGCGGGGCTACAACTGGTTTGAGACAGGTTGCCTTTCCATCTATTGATTCTTTATTACCTTTCTTGACTTCTTCTTGACATGACTTCTTTAAAAATTTTCAAGCTCCAAACATAAAAAAGGATTAACAGCAATTGATAAGCTTAGAGGCCTATAGCTAAGGTACATTAGCTAACATTAAAATGATAGTTAGCTGATGTGTTTAGCCAATGAATGTAACTGGCATTTCTTATTTTGTCTGACATTTAATTTATTTTGGATTTAGTCACATATATTTTACTTGAGAGCAAACCATTCATCAAAGACAATTTTCAAAGACAGAGGTAAATCACTAATTTCAACAAAAGCAAACTCTCCTTTTGATTAGTGCCTCCATTTTTTTTTTTAGATGTTCTCCTACCTTCTTTTCCAACAGTGCAATGTTTTTGCATTCTGCAGTTCAGAGTCAAAACCTGCAAATCAAAAGCTTTTGATTGCATTACCGGTAAAAAATAATTACAGCTTTCCTGATGAATGTTTTTTCAGGAAACTTTTTTTTTTGCATCTTGCTTTCCATATGTAATTCACAGGAGATAGTACAGGGTCAAGCATGAATGGTTCAACAGTTCAATCATCCATTATTAATCAGCAACAAAACAAAGGTCCTCCAGAACAGTTTTATATCCTGACTACTACAAACCATGATGGAAAAAAGGAGTCTGATGTGTAATATCTTGTGAAGGCTCCTTTCATTATCAATGTATTTTTTAGCCTAAGAAGAGTACCTGTAGTCTTTGTTTGATACAAGATTTGTCAGCCAACCGCCTCAGACACATCATAAACAACTTCTCATTTTGGCTCTAAAAGGCTGTGTGAATAGTATGAAAGACAGCACAAGCATATGTGTGTGACACTCAGACTGTCTTGTTATCCTCTTACAATGTAGCTTGCCATCACCAGCGTGTGAATGTGTGTGTGAATGGGTGGATGACTGGATGTGTAAAGCGCTTTGGGATCCTTAGGGACTAAGTAAAGCACTATACAAATATAGGCCATTTACCATTTATAATGTTTAGAGACAGTGACATGAAATCCTCCAACTGATCTTTAAAAAGCTTGATTTTTTTAATTATTTTTTTGTTTTGGTTGAAATTTCATACTTGGAAGACTAGAAGCTAAACTCAACACAGACAACAGGCTGTAAGAAAACATATCAGAAAGCCTAAATCGAATTCCTTCATCCCACAATGACAGAGCACTGATACTGCAGCTGCAAACAAAGTAACAAAAGATAGTAAATAATTAGCGAGACAGCGAGGACAGGTGATGGAGAGTCAGGGCAGATGGATGATAAGATAGAGAGAGAGTGACAGGCAGATAGATGCTTCAAATGATATTTAGGTAAACTGTGGCCTCACCTTGCTTCTCCCTGATTGATCACCATGTACATCTCCCAGGACATATTTTCAGCCACGGATCCATGAGGCACTAGGAGGCTGACCCCTGAAACACACAAACACACACACACACACATTTGTGTCAGCAGCAACTCCTCCAGCAGCCTGACAGCATAGGGCAAAAATAAGAGCATGTCATACATGCTGGGGTTATGTAGATATTTATGAGCGCTTCAGTTCACCTCAAAGAAAAGAGTGACCTAGACTTGGGGTTCTAAGTGTTATAATATTCATGCTGATTTTCAATGGGAGTACAATAAAAAAGGGCTTATTTTGGCATATTTAAACAGTGTTTACATATCATGAGCAAATGAAGACATAAATACTACTTATCTATAGGGTTAGCTATAAGACAGCCTAGAGTATTTCGGGAGGACTCGGTGAAGCACTGGCATTTGCGGATTTCTGATTCTTGACTGGTTGTTAGCAAAGATAGAAATAGATAGAAGATGTTACTGTACTTCAAACTTTTCATCCTGTCTCCATCCACCCAATCCTAACTGGTCAAAGCAAATACTTGCCCATCAATCTAACGGAGTTTTTCCTCCACCATCACCAAGTGCTTGCTCATAGGGCTTTTCTTTACATTATTACGGTCTCTACTTTACAATATAAATAGCTTTGAGGAAACTATTGTTTCAATTTAGCGCTATATATATATATGAGCTTGAATTGAAAAACACTGATTGGATTGAATTATTTAAATTTCATCCCAGCCTGGTAAAATATTTCTATATTTAGACAAAGAATCTGCTTGGTGGAGGTCAAGATGCTTTTTACTGTCATGGTTCAATGGGGAAAAAGTTTCAGTGAGCAGACCACAGTGACAAAAATGAATTTTATTAACCTTATGTCTTTTTTTTATTTTTTATTTTTATTTTTTGCTTTAGTGCAAATTTTTCCAAGCGGCTGCAGTTTAAGGTTTGCAGTCAACTATATGTGTTGTCTGGTACCAAGCCACATGGTCTATTTTACACTGCTATGTATTGGAGAGTTCAGATATAAGTAAGACTTTCCTTGCGTGGGTGCAGTCATTTCCGTTCCAAGTCCCACTGAAGCTACATCTGTAAATTTGCCCTGTTGGTAACCAGTAAGCATTTTTGACTTTGCTAGGCTTTGGGAGGATGTAGAGTCAGAAAATTTAATATAAATGTAGCTTATTGTCGCTAATTAGCTATATTGAAGCATTTACTTTTTATATAGCCGTCCTCCTGAGTATAAAGTGCTACACAACAGAGCAACAATTTCCATACTGATGAGGGGGAATCAATGACACAAATATAAACTTTAAATAAACTATGAAGTTATTTCTTGTACGCAAATGAGAAAAATAACAAATTAATGGGTTAGCAAACAAAGCTTGTAGAAAAAAGAGTAGTAAGCAGGCAGAGCTGTGGGAGTTACTGTGACTAAGTTGCACTGGAGTTATTGATAGAATATTTGCATGCAGGTCTTTAACAGTCCCTACAAAATTATAAAACACACATTTTTTGCAAAAATCAGTTGGATTTTCTTATTTATTGATTTTTTTTTTCAAAGAAGAAACAACAACTAATTAGTGTATTCAAGTAATCAAAATTTAGCCTGCAGTTATGTGTGACTGAGGCAAACAGGCCCTGAGTACTATTTTAGTATTTCACTTCTGAATTTCAACCAATTAGCACAAACATTTTATATATTTATTGGATATTTGTTGGTACAGATAATGTTAGTGAGGGAAACTCAAAAACAATGGAAAACATTTTATTGTTTACATGTAAGGTTTTGGCATTTTATGCTTACATGAGGCTACAATGAAGACTTACATAAGGCTGAGAAGCCGACAATGACTCTGATCATGTGCAAGATAAGTGAAGGTTTTAACTTAGCTTGTGTTGACACAGCATTCATGTTCATGCACACAGTTTCCAGCACAATAGGGCTCATTTTAAACATGGCTACACCAGTCAGATGCTAAGGGATTTAGCAACTGATGTTTTCGTCATAGGATTGTACGCTCTTTAAACTACACTTTTTTCCCCTTCAGCCACAAAACTGGTTAAAAAAATACCTTTGACCCAAGTCTGTTAAAAAAATTAACCAAGCATGTAATTCAGCCTCTTATGACCAAACAAAGTAAGAATCTACTTTTGGCTGCTCTCTCATTTCAGTGTGTGGCTCTGCTTTTTTGATGTAAAAGTCCAGACCATTCTTTGCAACTGCATTTTCTTTTCTTTTTTCTTTTTTGATGCCCTATAGTGATGATGGAAAAGTTACTTTAACAACATCAAAAAACCCCAATATAAACAATTAAAGAAAAAATCACTTCACATTACATTGTGAAAACCCATCAGCTTGGATTTTCCTGCTTTTCTGACTTTAGGATAATTTGCTGGAACGTCCACGATGTGTTAACATGCACCAGACCAAAAAAACTCAGAAACTACTGCCTATATAAAGGTGCTCAGCCTCACTGATGATAAAGCTAATCAAGTGTATATGATCAGCAGCACCTGGCTGCAACATAATTTCATGACTATCAATCAATTTTTATTCAGTCAATCTTTATGTCCATAGAAACAAAACAAATTACATACAGTAACACAAAAACAAGAGAAAAACAAATAAAAATACACCTTTCTGCACCTATACCAGTGTCTCCACAATGAAGAGTGATAACGTGCGGTGCAAAACCTTGTATCTGCTTCATGTGCATGCAAATATATTTATGAATGAGATGTGTTAATAAAACTTTAAATGTAGTGGCTCCAGCAGTTACAAACATCTCACTTGCACTGAGCCATCTCAGTGTATTCAGTAATAACCTCAAAGCCTCAATAAAAGCTACATGAAGTTTCCATAAACTTGTTTTCCTATAATTTGTCCAAAGGTCTTTCATATACAGAGGTGTACATTATGTTCTAAATGAAGAAATGGTCTATCTATCGACACATGCATTAAATTTACCTAAGATGTATGCACACTTCATCCAACATTTCCATTATCATCTGACATTTGATGTGAGACGTCCAAGATATCTGAACTTGTTACAGACAGTAAAATGATTATCTGACAATTTCAACTCTGGAAATCTTTGATAGTTGTCCTTACTTGCTTCTGCAAATCGTCAGTGCTCTTTTACAGACATTGTATCTGATATCATGTTAAACGTCATACAGTAAGGAGAACGTATGTGAAAGAGCCGCTGGAGACCAGCACTGCTAAGACTAAAGACAACAAGATCATCTATATACATAAAATGGATCAATAAAATACCATGCATCCCATATAGGCTCTTAATTTCTTTGACAAATCATCAACATAAACATTGACAAGAATTGGGGACAAAATTCCTCCTTGTCTAACACCATCACTAACTCCAACCAGGGCAGAAATGCAACAGCTTGCAATGTCTGCTTGTCTTTAACAGTTAAACCAGAAATTTCATGATGTATTTGGCACCCCTCCTTGACTGAACTTAACAAGTAACTTTATAAATTACACACCTAAATGCTTTGGAGGCATTGATAAAAAGTGATGAATTCTGTCTTCTACATTGGTTTAAAGTTTATTTCAAAGAATATATACAAAAATCAGCACCATGCTTGAGTTTGAAGTCAAAGTGATTATCAGTGAAGTTAATGAACATATGTAATCTATGGAGCCAGTTTCTTTCTAAAACTTTTGACGTTGTCTTCGCTAATAGTGTTGGTCTGTAGTTATCAAGACTGCTGACTTTCCTAGCCTAATCCTTAATGATCGGCACTAACAGAACAGATAACACTGGGTCTGGCAACAAGCCATGGATCATGCAACCAGTAAAACAGATGGAAAGAAATGGATGCCAGCTTATTACTGGCATGTTTAAGATGTTCAGCAAAAATATGGTCTAACCACATGCTTTTTTTTATCTGGTAGCTCAAGCATTGCTTGATATAACTCATGTGCCATAATGACCATGCACAGAATAACATTTGCAAAATATATTGCTATTTATTTTTGTCGGTGAATCATGAAAATATCCACATATGCGCTGAATATTAAGGGAAGAACAGAAATGTTAAAAAGCGCCTAAAGAGGTAAACATCCTTTGTTAGGAAAGATCTAGGAATTGTGGGGAAAATATGAAGATGAGTGGCCAGTGGGTCACAATGAGTAAAACCTGTTTCTCGGTAAACAAAACTGACGTTTTTCAGTAAAATGTGTAGGAGGTTGTTATTCCTACATAATCTGAGTAACACTGTTATTTTTTCCCCTTAGGTTTTAGTAGTCTAAGAGCTTAGCTGATCAGCCTGAATATACACAAATGGCTACAGAAAATAAGCAACTGAATCAATATGTGATTTAAGTTAAGCTGTAAACATTTCTTTCTTTTCACTCTGATCTCCCAGTCAGCTACACAACAGCTTTGAAGAAGCAAGTGGATTTTTTTCACAGCATGTCAAAAGATCAACACTGTCCGTCCTCTGTTGCTTCACACTATTCATCTGCTGCAGAGTGAATGGCAGAGCATTCACTCTGAAGTGTAGAGAGCATATAAAGGCCCTGCTTTACAAATAAAAGGTTCAGAGGAGCAGCGAGGGAGATGACAGATAAAGGGTTTTGGAAGCTTTATGGAAAGTGTGTATTTGTAATAACTTGGTCATGTTGGGCATTCTTTAGAGTTTGTCTGTTTTTAATAAAGCTGTGTTTCACATGTTGGGGAGCTTGCGCTGGTGGCGACAAAGAAATTGGTAGGAAGAGTCAATTGCAACTGTCTTTCTTGAGTAGTTAAACCCCTTGCTGTAAGGGTTCTGATCACTCAGTTAAACAAAAATAAAAAAACCTCACTTGCCAACAATGGCCATTAAAAGTGAAAGCTCTGCACTGTGGAAACACTGAAAAGCAGTTGTTTTTTTTACTATACTGTGAAATTCATTTTGTGTATGGTTGAGACAAACTTGCTCCTTCATAGGTAGTCTGAGTTTCTCAACGTCTTGCTCATGACAAATGGATGACGGCAGAGTGACAGGTGGGTTGGTTCTGTGTCTGTAGTGATTTGGTGATTTGGACATTGTTTAAAAAGGAGCTGAGTCTTAGGGGATACCGATGCTAAGCATGCTTACCTCGCACTGTGCACCATTGTACACTCTTAAAAAAAACATCTTAAAAAAACCCCTGTAAATTTACATTGCCTTTTCAAGTGATTTTAAACATTAAATTAGGAACATGTTAATGTGATTAAACAATGAAATTATCTATAAATAGGAAAAAAAAATCCTAAAAAGACAGTAATATTCCGGCAGCTGGGGCGCCAAAATACTACCGTAAAATAACAGAAAATAACTTTCTCATGAAAATACAGTTATTTTCAGTAATGAAAATAGAGTTTGTTGCGCTAATTTTACATGGGATTCTGCCTTTTCCAAGTGCTTTTAGACATTAAATTAGGAACATTTTAACGTGATCAAACAATGAAATTACCTATAAACAAGGTCACTGAATGTTGCAATATGAATCATAATACATAAATGTACAGAAATATACAGTTAACAGTTGGTTTAAATAATAATGGATTGCATGCTCTGAGACAGGCTGGCGAGGCTGCCATATCGCAGCATCGGCCCCTCTGGCTATCACCAGTAGGCGGAGAGTCTTGACCACGGACACAATACCGAGAGTGTCCGAGCCGGGGCTCGAACCGGCAACCTTCTGATCACATGCAAACTGCCAACTCTTGAGCCACGATCGCCCTAAATAGCAATGATAATAATACTTATGTGATGTAACACAAGCTTATAGGGATCATGTTGTATGCTTTTCCATAGCATTACATTTGAATTCAACAGTTCAATCTTTCAAATAACGGACAGATATTTGTGAAATCATGATACATTTGTGAATGTATTTTAACAATCTAAATATGCATATGTACAGACAGATACATTTAATAATCATGAAAATTATGTTGTATTACATTAAAGTGATTTAAGGTTAATTAACATTTGAAATGTGAAGTCAAAGTCTATTTACGTAACTTTAATGATTTTCTAGAAGAACAGAACATTACTGTAAAATGCAGTAAAATACTTTTATATTAGGATTTTTTCCTACAGTGCAGCCATACCCGGGACCTTGTGGTTGTTAGTTCACATTCATTGGCCGATGCTTAGCGTCATGTTATTATGTGTCCAAACATCCAACATCCATGTCACATTGTTTTCATGGTCACACCCTCACCCCAGGTGCAGAGGCCTATTTCTGTTCAAGAATGTTGTGAATACTTTGAGATTTATATTAATTGCAATTCCTACCTCTACATTTATTTTTAAAAATATATAATTAGCACGGTGTGGCCATGCAATGTTTTATATGTTTTTTTTAGTTTTTATTCCTATTAATTATATTTTCACTTGTTACCTCTGAATTATTGAATCAGACCTAGATGACATGAAATTTTCAGCAAAATTATAATTCAGATACTCCTTTAATGATTGATTATTCTCATTAATTTTTGATCATTTTACATATTTTTCCATAGTATTACATTTGAATTTAACAGATCATTCTCTCACATAACAGACACATTTTTGTGAAATTATGATACATTTCTGAATGTATTTTTACAAAATGTATATATGCATATTACTTTTGACATGTAAAATCACAGTCTACTTATGTAAATTTAATGATATTCTAGAAAGACAGTACAAAACTGTAAAATATACAGTAAGATACTTTGACATTACTATTTTTTGGAACAGTGTACCTACTCACACCTCCTCCACGGCCATTTCATGGCCCAAGTGCACTTCACTTTGTCTCAGCATCTCAACTCATCCCTCTTATGCGTTCTTTCTCTCTCTCTCAGACACATTTGCACCCTTGAAACATGATCTTGCAGAGCACCAGGTTTGTGATTTTTATGACTTAATTAGGGAAGCAGTGAGACGCGATCTGTTCAGATGTTTGTAAATTACTTAATGTGACTTTTACAGAGGCAGATGTAGATGAGGATGACTGGAGTTCTGTGATGTGGTGCAGACATTGATTACATAACACAGTACAACTGAACCACACCCATGTTCACCAGATCCCAGTTCACTTAACTGCATCGTGGCACAGCACGGAATGATCACACTAGTCACACGTACTGGAGTGTGGGGGGGTCTAATGTGTTTGGGCACGGTATGAATCATCTAGTGTTCGTATACACTTGCAGTGAAGTTCTCAGGTATTCTGGATGCATTTAATTGAGAGGCCACAGGCTAGGTAGACCACAGGCAGGTAGATGTCTACTATAAAGGGATGATCCCTCTTTCCAGGGAATTCTATGGGATTATTCAGCACTGGGATTCACAATATTTCAACAGAAAGAATATCTCCTGCAGAGCAAGTTGTATTTCATGTTGTTTGTAATTGTATTGTTGTCAGTGAGTTTCTTCAAGACCATTTTAGACCGCTAACCATGAAATCAATGGCAGAAAAGTCAAATTATTTGAAAATGAAGTGTTTAGAGAATTTAAAAAGATTTTAACACTATCTCAAATAATTCTGAGACTCATAGTTTTTGTTCATTTAGAAAGTTTAAACAATCAAAAGTACCTTTAAAGTGATTAAGAGTGCTTCCTTAAGCTTCATGGCCACTGTGAAAGGATTTATTTCTTTGGTAGAAAATAGGTACAGCTACTGAAAATGCTGAACGTGGGGTTTGTGAATTATTCAGAGTAATTTAGGACATTGTTTTCAAAGACAGAATCAGCTACACGGTCTTTCATTTCTAATGAAATTTTAATTAATTCTTCAAAGCTGCAAGTCCCCTGCTTTTGTGTGGGAGATGTAGTGTGAATCCACTCCTTAAAAATGGCTGAACAGATGTAAGGAACGTTGCTATTTTGGTTTGTATCACTAAGGTGACTGGAGAACTCCAGTAATCTGCAGTGAAGTGCTGCGTATGGCTGCCTGTTCAGTCTAATGAACAGCAGTCCCTGCAGACACACCGTGCGAGTTCTGCTCTTGATAGCAAAGACTTCTCCACACAGACCTTCAGCCTGAAAGACGACCGTGGGAGGCTGATTTCACTTCACCTCTCCATGCAAGCTGAAGAACACCACCGTGTATATGGGAGGACCACAGAAGAGGGCTGTAAGTGAAGTGGTTGGCACAGTTCACGCAGACTCCTCCAGCCATTTGTGTTGGCAGGACACGATGACAGCGTGACCCCCGTTTGCCTGAGAGAGCTCACAATGACGTAGAGGAATAACAAACAGCTACCTGCCTTGGCAACAGCACAGATGGATCTTAGCAACAGCTTACAGGGTCTAAGGAGTGTGTTCATGTACTAGTTGTCATATAGTAATGATATGTGCCATTTGTTTAGAACAAACTTTGAGAAGGTGATTTACATTATCGTTTTATTTGTCCTTTCCAACTGATGACTTTATATATATACATCCAACATCGATTCAGGAAACATCTATTTGTAAATCTGTGTGTATATAGCATGTTTCTTTATAGGTATAGCTGTAGGTAGAGCACAAGTCCTGCATTTAATTTCGCTTATAAATTGATTAAGTTTTATACTCAAAGTATTCTACAAAAGCAGTCAGTTGAAAATTAATGAGTTTGAGGGTAAATAAATAATTCACAGGAGGGCTTTTAGTGACCAACGTGGCTTCAGGTTTTGCTATAGGTTTTCAGTGTCATGGTGGTGGGATAGTTCCCACGGGGGAACACAGACAGGCTAACATATGAATGGCTGGGCAACTAAGCCTTGCAATTGCTGACCTTTTATAAAATTTGCAAGCAAACCTTTTTAGTAGTTTGAATGATTTTATATTTGCTGTTTGCTTGCTCTCATGTTAGTACTGCTAGGGTTGCCACAGGAGCAATACATTAAAGAAAGACATTAATTTAACACAAATACCAAACAACAGCTACATCTTCTCTTGATGTAATGATGGGGCACTGATGCTGATAAGCCTGTAAGTGACACAGTCAGCATTTCTGCCAGCCTTGCCTCCGGGCTTTAAATGGACTTTATTTATAGCACTTTTTCCAGTGCACTCATACAGTGCTTTCTAATTCTATACATATTGTACAATGCTTTTTCTTATCATGCACACTCACGGGCTGCTGCTTTGGCTACAGCAGCTGTGTTGATTTCAGCTTTTATTATATGTTTTTACCTTCGGTGGATTTTTCATATGTTATAGTTTGTTTGTTTTTTCATTTAAATTCTGCGACTGCTGCCAGTCCATATTTGTCCCCTTTTTAATCTGAACATGATCATAGCTAGAAATCCTAGATTCATGTGACCACTCCTGGCTTTGTTACACCAGAATAGAACAGCAACCTGTTTGCAGCTAGGACAAATTGATGGTTGCCCAGTGATTACAATTAATTTCTTCACATTCAGGAACCAGCTACAAGTAGTTGCAGGGATTCCTTTCAGTCTCAAGGTGATTGTACACATCAGCTGGTGGGAGGCAACCTGTCTCCAAACTATCATGGGGCAACTTGAATGCAATCTCTCTTGGACAAAGACTGGCAAAGGTTTGCATATAATCTTGTGTAACTTATAAATGCAGACTGATTGCGAACACACATCAATCAATCTGAGTCCATCTGCGCCAATGAGTGCAATTTGTCTGCGACATGTCTTTTTGCAACAGAGGACTTAAGTCAACAGCTTGCCAACTGATTGTATAGTAGTGGTTGGTGCTGCTCTCCCAGAGCATTGGGTAGGATTGAGGTTAGGGTTAGCACACTGGGAAAGGAAACATCAGCAACCCAAAACCAGCATCCCCAGAATGAAGTCTTCCACTCCTCCTGCTGACTCTGACTTCAGAAGTTTAATGCGAACTTCGTCATAAGTAGATGGCAACAGATTGGTGATTTTTGCCCATTTATCATAGTTAATTGCCATATTATCACAGACAGATTGCATGTAATTGCCAGCTTGACCCCATTCAGTCACAAATCTGCTCTCAGTCTGCCATCAGACTGACTCCGCCTTATTGCTGTTTTATTGCTGTCTGGACGCACCAGAGTCGCTTTGAAACAATTGACTGTGAGAGGTCACTTGTTCATTGCAGTCGCCAACAATTTTCTTTTCCAGTGTGACTGTAGCATAAAAAAGTTTAAAAGATGGATAATGGAAACAAGTTATCCTTAGACGACAAAAACTTTAACTCCTCAATGTATTTCTCTGAAACAATACTCTGAAGAAATGCAAAAATAAGCTTAATATTCTGGGGTGCCTGGAGTTTAGGAGTGAGTTGGTCTTTTAAGCTATTCAAGCTATTTCTGTCTGATCTTGCAGTGACTTGAGTCAGAGCGACACGGCAGACCTCAACTGGTCAGAGCTTAGAGTCTTTCACAAGTAGGGATGGGCCAGCAACCAGCTACCCAAAGCAAAATGTAGAATCTATTCTTGCGGATAAATTCGTGTGTATGCGAGTGGCTGGTCTGTGACTGTGGACCTTTCAGTTGGAACAGTATGGGCTGCCTGTTCTCTGGATTCTTTCTTTTGCCATGCAAGCCAGAGAGCTCTCTGCTCCTATTAGTCAACGTCACAAAACAAATTGTGGAGATTGTCATAGGAGGTCGAGAGAAGTTAAAAATATCAGTTCTGGCGGGCTTGTCTTTTTGTTAGAATGTCACGAGGTGTCTAAGACGTGGCTTCGGTGGTTGTTGCTACATGGGATAAAATGTATCCCAGGGCCCTATGCTTATTTTTGGACCCACTGCTCTACATCTTCTCAGCTTCCACTGTGTAGTCTGAACTTGGCATTAGCATCTGCATTATGTGTGCACTTTTTTTTATCTCGGCTTGAGAACATGTGATGCATATTTGGGAAGCCCCAGACAAATGCTGAGTCACTTTTACTGTCAGGGCAAGAGATTAATCCTTCACACTAAACTGACAGACACATCGCATCTTTTATTTCCCCTCTGTGAGCTGCTGACCTCTGAGAAACACCCTAGCTGCTTCGTACAACAAGAAATACAGCGTTCTAAGAGGTCTTTAACTTCAAGTTCAATCAGCAGTAACCTGTAAATCCTGCTTTATAGTTTCTGATTCAATCGATGGTTTGTTATACTTTTACTATTGCATCTGCTGTGTCACACTAGCATTTTTTCTTTTTCATGATACATTGATATGGTGGTCCCTGAATATGCTTTGGTTAAGACAGTAATACTTTTCTGTTTTAAAAGAAAGCTAAAATGGTTGCTGATTACTGAGAGGGACCTGTTTCTAAGCAGTCCTGCCCACCTTCTAGAGAATCACTCTGCTGTTTGCCTTAATGAACTGCAACAAAGAAATACTATGCTTTCAAGATGCACAGATAAGAGGAAGTAAAAAAAACTAAAGCAAGAAAATTGGTGGAAAATTATGGTTATGGTTTTGCATGATAGTCCAGCAACTTTTCTGTAAAGCTCACCTGTGTTTGGCACAACCAGCCTCCCTCCATGGTGACCAAACACACCGGTGGTCCTCAGCGGCTCTTTGCAGGAGCTGAAGGGCCCATTGAGGGTAAGCAGGCCCTTCTTCCTTCTGTCCATGGTGCTGCAATAGTCCCGGCTCAGATCTCGCGGGAAGGTCTCGGCTGGGGCTTTGGCGTGGAACTCCGCCCTCTCGGCCACACCTAGTGAAACCATAAAGGAGCTCTGAACTTTGACCTTGATGTCTGGCAGGGGGTCAAAGAGCTCTTTATCTGTGCTGTCCTGGAAGCAGAGGGGAGTGCTGTATGTCCGGCCCACTGTTAAGTCTGGCTGCATGGAGGAGTTGAGAAGCAACGGGTTTCCTACAGAGATGGAAAGACAGCACACAAGTCACCTAGAAGCCCTGCTCACAAGGGACCTGTATTAGGCAGGGAACTCATTTAACTAATGAATCAAAGCCCTACCTAAACAGCACTCACATGGGATAATGAAATTCACTGTTGTCCCAGATACAACTAAAAAAGGCCAAGATTGTACGATTCTGGTATTTTTTAATGCCTTGATTTAGGAAAGCAAAAAAAAAAAAAGAAGAAGAAGAAATTCAAAGATGTTTAAAAGCTGGAAAACATCTTACTTTGCATGGATTAAATATTATCCAGGCTCTCTGTCTGCAGCACAGTGCAGCAGATTACATTCAACTGAGTTGTCATTTCACCAAAAAAAAAAAAAGAACAATATATTAAAATCAGCGTTAATATTTAAAATTACCGTAATACAAATATCTGGATGTCCCCAGATAGCACTGATCCAGGTCAGTTCAGGTTTAAAGGCCACATCGCTTGAAAATTCTTGCAGCTGACCAATGAAATTCCAGCAGCAATTAAAACAACATGCCCGGGCAGGCAGCCGCTACATCAGAGGTAAGGGAGCACAACCTGGACAGAAGGTCCAGGGCTCTGAGCCATGGTCAGAGCGTTAGATTTAATTACCAAGCACACCCACAGCTTGATCTCCATAATCCATCTGCTGGAGTCAGCTCCTCTGGACACCCAGTTGTCCTCCTGAAGGACAGGAGGGAGGGCCACGAGGATCTATGTGACCGCTCTGTAAATGAGGGGAGTCCTTCATCTCCCAGCATGAACCCAGCAGCAGCCTACTGAGGGAGGTGAGAGGGAGGCATCTTCATCTGTGACCATTAGATTTGACGACGCTGCCAAACAGAGCAAGGAGCACGCCGCATCGATTTGGCAGACGTGCCGTGCCCCTCGATGAGCCAGCCAAGATAACAGTGAAGTCATTGAGTCCTTGCTGCCCAGCTGTTGCCAGGCGAGGGGTGCAAAGCAGGAGGCTAATGTTGTTTTATTTTTAGGGAAGTCATTAATTACCTGGTATGTGATTTGTGATGAGCATCTTGGAGTGTGTGTTGCTTTTTCACTTATTCTTTCAAAACTTTATCCCTTATTTTTTCCTTTCACAGTTAAAAGGTTGCTGGTTTAATTCCAGGAGAACATATAAATCCCTTTTAAGATGATGGCAGGAAGGGTAACCCGAGTACCCTGTACCCTGAGCAAAGATGTGTTCACTTGAAAAATTACCACTGTTTTTGTGAAACGTGGTCAGTTCTGTTAGTGTTAGAATATGTTAGTGAATCAGTTTCTGTATCAACAGCTTGTGGTTGCTACACCTACAATGTGCATACTGCCATGTCTCTATTTGTCTTTATAAGGAAACAGGTTGTTGTTAAAGAGAAGCCTGCACTGCTAAGGGGGGAAACAACAAACAAAAATCAAAAAGCAGGAGAAAGTCAGCTGAAAAAACTGAAACAATGAAGTCCAAAAAGAGAGCCAGAAAGCGAGTGTAGGACTGACATAACAAAAAAACAAGAAAAACAAAACAAAAAACACCATCAACCATTTTTTCCCATCTAAAATTTGGCATTTCCATTACCAAAAAACAAGGTCTAATGGGTTGTTTGCACTGTTGGTTTGTTATGTTTTGTTAAATACAAGAAAATGATAGTTTTCCCTCCACAGTTTGAGTATGGTGTCATACTCTCCTCACCATGTGGCAAAAGCATGAACCATGTTCATGAAGTAAATATTACAAAACTATATCAAAATAATATATTGTTACAAAATCCTCAGCAGCTCTTTGAGTGCTCAGATAGAGTAGAAAAGCGCTATATAAGAACCAGTACATTTACCATTTACAGTTCTGCTCACAGCACAGCAGTGTGCCTCTGTGTACCATGTGGAAACCACTGCAGTATACTGTATTAATATCATTGCAGATTTAACATACTTTATCATTCACCACTCTAGTGCCTGCATTCCAGATGACAAAGCACCAGCACATATGATGCAGGTAACATTACCTGGTAATTGCCACTAAAGATGATGTTCTCAAAGAAATTGATAAAAAAAAAAGACGCATTTTTCATTTCAAGTGAACCCACAGGCAGCTCTGCTGATATTCTGGCTCTTGGTCAGAGCCGCACTCTGGTGGACATTACCCCTCTGCAGCTGACATTCGATCACTGCTAAATTTTCTCCCCTCCGGTCGAGTGTAGAATGATCTGATTATCGCTTGAGTGTGCATCTTTAAGAATGGCGCAGCGAAAATGGAATGGCAGTGGTGAGATGAGAGAAGTTAATGAAATGTACCTCAGGTTGAATACCTTGAGGGATAGGTTTGGAATTGGGCTTCTGATTAAAAATCACTCAGAAGGAGAAGTAATGCACAGAGACAGGGTCAGGTCCAAAGACTCATTCTGCACTCTGATAGCAGAGAGCCATCCGAAAGCATTTAAGAACTTCTTTAAAAAAAAATTCTTGCTAGTAATTATTGGGCATGAAAATGCTATTAAGATACAATTAAACAAAAACTTTGTAAGGTCTTTCCATCCTCAAGGAAGCATTTAATTTCTTGCCATGTTTATAAAAAGGATTGTAAAACTTTAACAAGCAGGCCTGTATAAAATGCCTCAACAACTTCCTTCAAAACAAACTGCGGGAAAGAGATGTGGAAGAAGGTGTTCTACATTTCAATAGAAAATGGAAAGGAGTGATTGTGGCTGGTCGAGGGCACAGCAGGCAGGCTGTAAGGAGAACTGGCCTATTTAAATAGGATTAATGACCTGCTGAATGTAGACCTGGTGTTTTGTCTCGCACCTTTCCAATGCCATGACAACGGGTGGGGCTAGACCGGCTCCCTAGGCCTTGGAGGTGCTGTGGGGTAGAGTGTAGGCCCCTAATGGGACTCTTCACGGATGCACTGAGGATGAATCACCTGTCAGCGCCATGGCTATCACATGCACTAACCCAGAAGTGTTAGGAACGGTCATGTGGATGCCTGTAGCGAGGCTGTCTGAGATGGCCACAGTCGTCAACAAAAGTTACCGCTGCACCCAACAGAAATTGAATTGATGTTCACTGTTCCATACCCATCAGTGGCTTAGGCCAGTGTAATCTAATGGAGAATATTGGTTGCCTGACATTCAAATGTGTGGTCTGCAGGGAGGAGGGGTGGTAGCATAGGTGTCTATCAGAGATTGATTATCTACCACTTCACAATAACAGACGAGCAGGTCTGTCAAAATAGAAGGACTAGTTCTTTCGCTGATTATGGAGGGATAAATCCTAAGCAGATAGGGAGGCTGCACACATTCTGCTTGATGCAAACAAATGCCATCAATCATCTGGTGGCCCTGTCAGAAAGGTCTGTGATGATGCTGCTGTTTGGCCTTGTGGTCGCTGTCTCGTGTCAACACGCAGTCGAAGGCACTCTCTTACCTTGTCTGGTGTTCTTGAAGTTGAAAGACTGGAAACCCCCGGTGAGCGCAGAGGAGTCAATAACGTCCACGCCGTACTCGCTGTGATTTTTCCTGTACAGCATGACAGCCACCACAAGGATTGCAACGGTGATTATGCCGGCTCCAAGGCCTGAGTACAGAGCCACATCATTGGAGCTCTCCATACCTGAGACACAAGACACACACAAAAAATGGCTACCTTCAATTCTCTTATTCCTCAAGAAGCACTTCAAGTAATGGCCTAAGGGAATAGGACAAAATAATGGCCAGGCAATCAATGTCCATTTATGTTGCTCAAATTCAACATAATCAGTGCTTTAATTCATTGTTTAGGTACTCTAAACAATGTTTAAAAAGAGCAATACCACTGTGACTGTGGGTCAAGGCTACATTAGATACTGTCCAACACATAACTGAAACAATCTCAAACTCAGTTGTGGGCAGCATAGTTGTATTGTGGGTTCAAAAGATGAGAAATGCTTGGAATACAATGTTCTGCTGCAATAATCTGACACTTTTCCTGTCCAATACTGAATAGGTCAACAAAATTCAACATTTATGGCCAAGCTTCAGTCTAATGGAACTGGAGCTCAGCGTCAGCTATAAAAGTAAACAAATGGAGAAAAATGGGGAAACTACTTTGGTAGTGACAAGTTTAGCAAGAAAATAAGGTTAGGTTAACCGGCTAGCTGCATTGCTGAGTGTTGATGATTTTGTCAACGAATTTACCCAAACCTCAAAACCTAATCTATGTAACTCACTGTAGCTATCCAAATTGAATACTTTATCAATTAACATTAGGAACTGACAATAACCAGACTCTCACAGCTAGCTAGTATTTAGCTACCAGCTGTAGATAGCTTGAATTTTCACAAAATCGTATCTGTAATATAATCATTTAATAGTGTTAAACAAAAATAAGACTAGCATTTAGATTCTGCAAACTATTTTTGCCCTATTATACTGATACTGAGGGATACAGTATGTGCAATGTTCTTCAAGTTGTTGTAGACCTACATTGCACAAGTACACCATGATAGTGTAGATCAGCACCATCTAATATACGTCTTATCACTCTCACTCTTTTATCCGATGTTAGCTTGCAGTGTAGTGCCACAAGCAAGGAACAACAGCTCACTTAACAATTAATACCAAGGTTACCCACAGCTCCTTTAAGACTGTAATGTAAATAATTTTATCAGCCACATTTTATTAATTTGCAGGATATAATTTCAGTTTTAATATTATTTTTCTGTAAATGAATCACTTTACCTAAACAGAAAGAAGCTGACCCAGTGAAAGACTTTTTCCTTAATGTTGTGTAGAAAAGAGCATCGCCTTAGTTGTGATAATAAAGACCCACAGAGAGTGAAGATGAGATGGAGAAAAACAGTGGAGAAAATGATGTTATTATGTGGACATACAAGAGCCAACTCAAGCAAGTTTTGGGTTAGTATGAAAATAAAGCAAGAAGGAGGAAATGAGGTATGACATTCAATATTCACATGGCAGCTAGAGAAGCTACAGTGTTACAGTCAAGTTGATATCAAAAGATATCTACTTGACTGTAGCACTTTAATAGCACTGTAGGTCTTCTTACTCCATCCATAATTTTACTTAAAATATACTTACTATACTAGTAAGTGTCTTACTAGAAATACAATTTCATTATTTATTTATTTATTTATGTATTTAAATTGTTTTGGAGTCGTTAAAAATAACTCACAATTGTCCTCAGATTTTTCAGATTGTCACTACAAGGCTCCTGTTTGAAACTGCTTGGGCTACATGCATCTTGCTTTAGTAATGCTTTACCACTTTGACCCTGATTGTTTTTAATGCTTGATTACAAGTGCCTCTGCATCATATTACAAGTTTCGTTTAACAAATCTGATTTTACTTTGAAAAAGTACCATCAAGTCATCCATTATCTAGAAAATGTGATAAATAAATACTTATATCAACTCCATACTTTACATTCATCATTTTATATTTAGCCAAATGAATCACAATCAAACAAAGAGTGTAGGGTTGAGAAATCAAAGGTTACACACACACACACACACACACACACACACACACACACACACACACACACACACACACCGTTTGTTTACACTATCAGAACAAGACAGTGATAGAAGTGGCGGAAATTAGCAAAATGGTGAGGAGTTCAGTCATTTGGGAGGGGCTCAGAGTAGAGCCGCTACTCACACATTGAAAGGAAACAGCTAAGGCTGTTGCCTTCTGGGTAAAGTTTTCCAACTGGGCATATCTTACTGGGAGGAGGCCTCGGTGTAGGCCTGGGACCCGCTGGAGAGATTACATCTATCAGCTAGCCTGGGAAAACATTTTCCTTGGAAAAGCTGAAGTAGGTGGTGAGAGGGAGGTCTGAGCTTCCCTGCTGCTGCCCCCATGACTTCAGATAAGTGGAAGAAGATGAATGATTTTTTTTTTTAATTTTAGATTTTAATTTTAATTTTGGTGGTTGTCATGAATTTTCAAACAGCCTACATCACTCATAATGCACGACACACTTTTCAGTGTACTTTATTCGTTTTTGTTGTTAATTTGTCATATTTTAGTAATACATGAACTTCTTTTGTAGTAATATTTTTCCATATCATATTCAACCTCGCTTTATTTGAAGTGTTTTTCTTCCTCATTTTCTGGAGTATAACGTGCAATGTTGACAATGCGTGATGTGAGTTGTTGCACATTTAAGCACCATGATTCATTCTTGAAGAATGTGATTAATGGTTTAAAATGCCTTTGTTACTTTTGACATGTTCCTTTAACTTGTTCTGCAATGTAACTTAACATCTGAGTGTTTCTTAGTTTTAGACCAAGTTTGTCGACTGGAACATCCGTAACCACCACAGTCAATTTTCAATCAAACAGTCAAGATGTTATTGAAGTGCAGACTTTTACTTTTAATTTAACAAAAGTATTACACATTAACTGTTAACAATAACAGCCATTTTCAGAGACTCCGTGTAATTGGAATGAAACATATGGAGCTGATCCCAGTTGCTGAAGCTATTCACTGTAACTCTCAATATGAGGTCCCAATAGATATCAGTACAATCGAAGGAGGCCATCATTACATTGCAAAACAAAACAGCGCCATCGGAGCGATAGAAAAAACTTTAAACTGACCAAATAAAAAATCTGGTACATTCCTAAAAAGAATGGATGCAACAACACTAAAAGCCCCAAAGGACCACAGACAACAACTGCAGTGGCCGTTCACAGAGTTCCTTCTTTCGTTAACAACAGTTTCTTCAGAGCATCTAACCAAGTAAAGAGGTAGGATTGTCCAAAGCATATCAAAAGTTGGCTACATGAAGAAAAATATTTGAAGAGATGAAACTAAGATTATCTTGTATCACAATCATGGTAAGAGGACAACATGAAGAAGGAAAGGAGCAGTTTATCACAAACTATTAAATATAGTGGAGGCATGAACGAATGGGCATGTATGACTGCCAGTGGAACACAGCCATTAGTGTTTATTGATAATGTGATTGCTGATAGGCGCAGCATGAATTCTTAAAGGTACAGGGCTATATTCTCTGCTCACGTTCAACCAAATGCTGCTAAAGTAGTCAGACAGCACTCCACAGTACAAATGGACAATGATCCCAAACATATGGCAAAAGCAACCCAAGTTACATGTCAGTCACTTGATTGTAACCCAATAGAGCATGGCTTTCAGTTACTAAAGAAAAAACTAAGAGAGAGAAACCCACGAACAAGCAGCAACTGAAATAACTGCCAGGAGAAAACCATATTTAGTGATATTCACTGGTCTTAGACTAAAGGTAGGGATTAACTACAAGAGATTTTTATAAAGATTAAAAACAAGTCTTTATATTTCAAGTCATGCTTGTTTGTCAAATTGCTTTTGAGACTCTGAGAATGGGGAACTATGTGTAAATATGCTGGTAATTACTAAATAGTTTATGTAAAATTTTTCTTAAAGTTTTGTTAAACTTGAGCTGGAATTTTGTACTTGAACTCTATCTTTATCTTAGTCTTGACCTTAACTTAGTCTGGTTTAAAAACCACCAGGGTGTAGCATATTGGAATTAAACAGAAAGAAAATGTCAGTCAAATACTTACAAACCTAAATTTTGTGACTTTGTGAGAATATGGTGAGAGGAGTAGACCATAATGTTAAACTGTGGCATATTACACTAAAGCTAGTAACAGTGAGAGTGATTAGCCTTACTGTCTTTAGACCTATTGGTTTATGTCCAATAGCTGTGATGGATATCTCACAGGAAAGGCAATCAGACCCCATACAGTGATTGCTTGCCACATATAAGCTTTATGCAATCCCCATTCAATCATTTAAGCTTTTGTAGTAGGCACAACTTTCATGTTGAAGTGGCAGCCTAATGGAGCTACAATAACACCTGACAATCACTTACTTGGACTAACTCTGGCAAGTGATTGAAAGCCACCACAGGAATGCAAGGACAGCGCTGTAAATTGCTCAAATTAGCTCATTTGCAATGATTACAACTCATTAATCCTCCACAACATAGCACATGTTCACTTGTCACAACCAATATATCTCATGGCTCAAAGTAGAAACACAGCTGTGATGTCACGGTTGTCATAAAAGTTCAGCACTGAATAATGACATGAATTTGTAATGAGCATTTGCTGGGTTAACACCAGAGCTGCTTAGATCAAGGTGAACTAAATACTGTAATTCATAATTTGTCCATTTCCAGAGTATATGCTAAGAGAATGCAAAGGACTGTCACTCCTCTAGTTTGCCTATAGCATTTCTTGCGCTCAAAATTAAGGGCATATAACATATCAATGGCAGGTGGGAGGGCAGGGGAGTAGAAGATGAAAGAAATCCACAGTGGAAGACTCACTTTGAGGTTTAACGTCATGTAGCAGCTTTCGATCTGCAAAGACAGAGAGATAGAATGAGACAAAGAGGAGAGAAAGTGGTGATTAAAGTCTGAGCCTCTGTGAAGTGACTATGAAATGTGGTCTCAGATCCAACACCCTGAACAGAGGGAAGCTCTTCTACTGACTGTACTTACAAACGATATATTGGATCTCATAATGGCCTGGAAGGTTTTAATATAGTTATCAAAGCATCACAGATAAAGAAGGTGAGGTATAGATTGTATAAACTCATCTCTGAGTGAACTAATGATCTCTAATGTTTGAGGACTGAGTCGTAATTTTCTACCAGACTACACTGATCACCCATAACATTAAGACCACTGTCTAACTGTCTAAAATGATTATCTTATTGCATTGCAGTGTTCTGTTGCCTTCCCCAAACTGACAACAACATTCTTTTGGGGGATACAATTTACCAAATGCACGCTGCACAAAAAAACTGCTCAGAATCCACCAAGAACACAAAAGGAGGCCTATTGTGAGCTTTTGCAGGATGCACTGGAACAAGCCAGGTCCACTCAGGCTTCACTCCCACCAGACCCAAAGGAACTCACTGAATTCAGGTGTTACAATCGTTTCCATGGCTGCAGGTGTAAAACAAAATCAAACACCAGGCATTCAGGCAGCTTCTACAAACATTTTTAAAAGAATGGGTCACTCTACAGAGTGGTACCATAATAGGATGTCACCTATGCAACAAGTCCAGTTTTGAAATTTTCTCACTTCTAAATTTTCCACAGTCAACTGTTAGTGGTACTGGGAATAACAGCAAGTCAACCACGAAGTTGTAGGCCATGTAAAATCACAGAGAGGGGTCGGCAGATGATGAGGAGCAGACTGAGCAGAGGTCGCCAACTTTCCGCAGAGTCAATCGCTACAAACCTCACAAACTTCATGTGGCCTTCAGATTCGTTCAAGAACAGTCAGTAGAGACCTTCAGAATGCATTTCTATGGCTAAGCTGTTGCATCCAGGACTTGCAACACAAAGCGCAATGCAAAGCTTCAGCTGCAGTTGTGTAAAGCACATCGCCACTGGACCCTAGAACAGTAAAGACACATTCTCTAGAGTGAGGAATCACGCTTCTCTGTCAGGCATTCTCATGGATGGTGGTTGCCAGGAGAACAGTAGATGTAAGATTGCAGTGTGCCAAGTGTAAAGTTTGGTGGAGGGGGGGATTGTGGTCTGGGGTTATTTTTTAGGAGCTGGGCTCAGCTCCTTAGTTCCAGTGCAAGGAACTCTTAATGCTTCAACATACCAAGATATTTTGGACAATTTCATGCTCCCAACTTTGTGGGAATAGTTTGAGAATGGCTCCTTTCTGTTCCAAGATGACTGCAAACCAGTGCACAAAGCAAGGTGCATAAATGAGTGACTATGATTTGTGAGTCCTGAACGCAAAGCAATAAAACACCTTTGGGAAAAATTAGAGCGGATACTGTGAGCCCAGCTTTCTTATCCACGGCACAAACATGCTTCTGGAAGAATGGTTAAAAATTTCCATAAACACACTCCTAAACCTTGTAGAATGCAATTATTTCTTTGTTGTAACTGTGCTTATTGTCAGTAAATCTTATAGAGTTGGAAAGACTTCTTATTTCCCCTAAATGGTGCCACATTTGTAAGGAAAATGCATTTCTGGGTAAAGCAGCAGAGTTGACTATGTGGGTTGTGCCTATGAAAACCTGCCAATCTCTGCCAATGCCAAACAGCTTATTCTGCTACTGACTCTTCTTTTGAAGATGCCAGGGACATCGCGAAGTGGGTGTCCCCAGGAGAGTACACCACAAGAAGAATCTTCCACAGTTTTGCAGTAAAGGTTTGCAGGAGGGTATGGACAAAAGCTCTCTACCCAGACAAGTAGAGGAGGATGGACTGGCCTATAGTCTTCACTTCAACCCCATTGAACACTTGTAGGATCAGCTATGTATGTTGTTGATGTCAGAGTGACCAGCACAACTGACATGACTGACTGATGACAAACACTGGTTGAAAAATGAGATGCTATTCCACAGCTGGTGACCAGCATGAGGAGGAAGTGCCGGGCTATTGTGGTTATAAATGGTTTCTCCACATCCAAAGGAGGCCCCTGCTTGATAAATGAATGAATGATTAAACTGCCAGTATGTCTGGTTTCTTCAGACTTCTTAACAAATCCCATACACAGCACCAAACAAGACTTAATAGCAGAAATAGTTCTCTGGCATTAGCAGAGAGCATTTGGTCTCTTATTCGTGGGTGCAACCCGCAGACTCAACTCTGCTGCTAAGCCCACAAATGCAATTTCCTTACAATTGTGGCACCAAAAAACAGGTGGTTGCTTTTCTTGCCAAGAAAAGTTAGTACAACAAAAGAAGAAATGAAATGTACTAAGTTTATATGTATGTTTATATCATGCTTATTTATGATAGCAGCAAATAGCCAGAGTACTTAAAAAAAACAAAAAAACCCCAAATTAAATAAATAAAAAGTACTCTGAAAGTTTTTAGTGATGTACTTGCACAAAGAAAGGTTCCTGTATCATAATATGTTTATATAGTCCATTTTACAATGATGCTAACTCACACTTTGGCAATTGTTTTTGGCTGTTGTTACACTGGAGCTGCCAAGTTGACTGATAGAAAAAAGCTACAGTGTTTTTCAGTGTTAAGATTGAGTGTAAACATTTACAAGCAATCCAAGTCAAGCTGGTATTAATGAATGTATCTCGATTTATCTACTATGTTTCTCCAATATCTGTTTTCAAACATAAAAAAACTGATAAAAGCTAAGGATCTGTGGTAGAATGGACCAAATGAACAGAAGTCATGCAATAGTCTGCGTAAAGCTGAATTAGCATTACTTGCACACTTGTGCATAGAAGCAAGGTTTAGATTTATTAATTACATTTACAGCTTATTTAACTTGTTACTGGGACCAGCTCATTTGATTTTAAATCACTTCATACCAAAATAATAATGAAATTATATTTCACACATCAAACATTATTTGAAAGTAGTGACTGGCTGACTCATGACAGGTCAAGGGAGCAGTGTACAGAAGAAAGAGTGGTGACATTATCATGGACTGGGAATCTGTGTCAGTCCACACTGTGGCTTCTTTTTCAATTCACACCTCCTCTTCAAGCACGCTTGCGATGACTTGCCATGTTATAGTAAGTGTATATATGATAATGATAATGTTGGGGAAAAAAAATAGAAAAATGATGATGACAGTAGAGAGAAAGGCCTTACTCTGGGTACACAGTCCATCTGTGCAGTTCTCAGTGGCCTCACTGTTCCCTTCGCACATTTTGCCTCGGTGTCTGGGTATTGGGGAGTTGCATTCCCGAGTTCGCTGCCTCTCACACTGACTGCTGCACACTGTCCACTGGCTCCACTCATTCCAGCCTCCATCAACTACAATATAGGGATGTAGATATCACAGAAGGGTTAGCACAAAGGCAAAACAGAAAGACAAAGACTGGCACCATCCCACATCAGTGATTGACGGTAAAAACTTTCAGTGCAATCACCAGTGACAAGTTACAATGTACTTTGATTAATATTAAGATTAGATGTCTTAAGTGATTTCAATAAATGGTATATTTCAAATTAATGGCATATAATGTGCATCCTAATTAACTTTAATAAATAATACATATATAATATAAACAGTGCACTCGTGCCATTTTGGTAGGAGTTTAATTGGTTCACAATAAAAACCTTGTTAAGAAGTGAAGGGTTTCAGTCTATGCTAGGGGGCTATTTCTTTGAAACGGTAAGAGTCAAATAATGCAGTAACATTAATGGAATCAAAATGAGGCTGCATAATAAAATTGTTCCTGGAGTTCCTGAAACAGCCTAATTATCATTAGAAAAAAGACAGGGAAAAACATTGTTATACACGCTCAATCAAAGGACTTCTAAATACTGAAGAACTCAAGGGACTTTCATAGAGTACTTTTTGAGACAGTTCACAGTTTATGCAGGCTTATGATGCTTTAAACTGATTTTCTTTCTTTACACATTAAAACCACTTACACCTAAACTTTAAAATTGATCATCTTATTACACTCCAATGTTCTGTTGTCTCCCCAAAGAGGCAACAGCACTCCCTTGGCAGGGCAATGTACCGCACAACAGCAAAAAAAATCTGTTCTGAATCAGCCAGTAGAATACAACAAGCCCACAGTAAGATGAGCATTTGCAAATTTTAATTAAGAGGTCACAATAATAAATACAGATACAGCTTTAGATTTTTATAGGTTTTTATTAAAGTGTGGTATAATAATATAGCATAATAGGTTTCTTGCCATAGCACCATTAGATACTGTTGGGAATACTTTATGACACTATTTTAATAGTCTCAGGTAGAGGAGCAGCAGCAGAAAACAGCTGCTTATTCTACATATTTTTAGAATTCTTCTTCATTCTAATTACTTACTAGTTACTCTTAGCATCTAGTTACTGGGCCACTGAGGGCATGTGTCCTTAACTGACAAATCAATGTGTATTACCAGAAAGCTAGGATTTCACTTGGGACATATTATCAATACTGTATTTATTAAAATGCAGATTCAATTTTTTGTTTGTTTGTCTGCAAAAAGGGGCAAACGGATTGATTCAGTCCTATTTGTTGAGGACTCACTACTATGTTCCAGGCCAAATTGCCAACCAACTTTCCTAAAAATATGTTTCTGAAGAAATAAGCTAAATAAGCTACATTCTCAATGACATTGTTTGGTTAAAAAAAAGTGTCTTAAATACATTTGACAATACTGAACAATATTTGCCATTTATGCGTTGGTTTATTAGTTATATTGATGATCACGTCTTCCCACGTCATGTCTTTGCTATGTATGTGTGGCCTGGGGGGTGTCCAATTTCACTGCAGGTGTAAACATTGTATGTGACAAATGAAAGGCTCAATCGATTGATTGATTACTTCTTATTTTTGATTAATATTTCTTTTTTTCAGAAAGTAGAGTCCATGCTATGGACTTTTTGAGGACTCTGCTCAGTAAAATAAATGATAGTAGATAAATATAGTCTGCTATAAAGAAAATAGGAAGTGACACATCCCTCGCCTGCCATCAAGCTCATCTTCTCTCTCATTTGGAAAGAAAGCATATTGAACAAAATGTCCATCTTTCTTTAAGATAAAGACTAATTTTCCCTTTGGTAAAACACATACACAAATTTAAAAATGTACATGTTTATACAGCAAGCTCAACTAAACACATGGATTCAGTATGATGCACAAATACAAGTGCTGGTCTGTTGGTACAGCTTGAGAGAGACACTTTCTCCCCATTAACCCCAAGGCCTGTTTATATAATGGAGTTTCATGCAAGGCTATGAAACCAAGGCAGCCTGGTGCATGCTAATAGATGGGATTCTTCCACCATGCTCTGTCATCTGATCAAGGAGGGTCTCATCATGCTTAGCTTAACAAATACAGGGAGACCATATGGCGCCTGAAGATTTTTTGGCAGCAGCGGCGATACCCATAATACAGTCTTGTGGGCGATGAAGAAGGTAATTTTCCTTTGTGAAGTTCCACAGGCCCTACCTACACACTGCAATTGTTTGTGGGTTTTTCTCACCTACTTGTAATGCAAACAAGGTGTTTGTATGTTGGGGAGAGAATGCTGAGTGCTTCTGAGTTTGACCACAAACACTAGTCATTGTTTGCGTATTGTTTCCCCTATGACTTCTTGCTCTGATTCTGTTGAATGAGCTCATTTGCCAACTGGTAAACAATAGAGAGAGTTTGACAAACTGTAGCACTTGCAACATTTTGGCTTCATAACTTGCCCTTTCTGGTAATTTTATGTTGTTTTTCTGCAATGTCTAGTTTCTTAAATTGGCTACATATAAATTCTCATTCATTTTGTTTTGGTGATATTTTTAGAGCATACGTGTCCCTTTCTTTTTCAGTTTTATCAGATCTTCTGGTTGAACTTAATTACAAACACAACACAACATTTTCTTTCATTGAAACAGTTCTGTGTTTATCAGAAGCAAGCAACTTTTGAAGTTTTTATGAACCGGCAGTAGATTTAGCTTCTATCATATTACATAAACAGACAATATATAATACATTGATGTATAAATATTTTGTGTTCAGTAACTTGGATTTTAAACCCTGCAGTGGCAGCAGACTTTCAAAGCACGTTTGAAGAGAGATCATTTCTTAAATTTATTTTATTTTACAGTCAGGGAAAACAGTGGCTGGAATAACCAAAATGACTGTGACTGTTTGAATTTCTGATCTCATTGCCTTAGAAATGATTGCTTTAAAGACATAGACCAGGTCTATGACCACTCGTCTAAAAAACGGGATAAGAGGGAGTCAGTAGACTATGATGTAGTTGCTGAAGGATTGCAACTTGTGCAAAATGAGATGGCACTCAGTAAACATACTTTTAAATAGAAATTTAACCAGAATGCAACCAGCTGAGATGACTCCCCTACTGGAGAGACAATCACTGACGAGTTGGGCTCATTAGAAAAGTACAGATTGATTGCAGTGTGTTGGCAGTCTTTCTGTCTTTTTAAATTAACAACTAACCAGGCAACCTTCGTGATTAGTTTGCAATCAAAGGTGGTTGTCGAGAGGCCGAGGGTGCTGCAAGCCCAACCACTGGTGACAGTAAAAACTTTCAGTGCAATCGACGGGAAACAACAAATTTTGACTACTTGTAGTGAGGTTGCTGTCCTATTTTTACTCTAGTGTGTGAGCCATTAGGTACACCACCATAGTGAAAGTACCAAAGTATTAGCATCACTGGTTCACTTTGCAAATTTTTTATAATACAGAGGAAAAAGAGAGAAAAAGGCATGTATGTAACACTGTCTGACATTTAAGAAATTACAGTCACTGCTTGTGCCCGTTACAAGATAAGCTCACAAATTGCTGGTTTTCTGCTTAGTCAATGACGGATGTGAAAATTATACTCATGCAACATTACACTTGTCTGGGCCAAGAAGTGATGTGTCAGACATCTTCTGCTAAATAATACAGTAATGTCCTAAGTGTTTACTTTGTTAGCAGCAAGTACTTAATGTTCCCTAATATTGGCTAACTATGAAAACTTGCAGGACACACCAAACCAAATGAGACCCAGGAGTGATAAAAAGATGCAAGGAGATATTCTAATGACTTAGAAATGTATCTTGTAACTTAGAACTAAAATAATGATTTATATTTCTTTGAAATGATAAGGTTTGTCTTTAATTTGCCAAAAGTCACTGGCAAAAAGGGATTTTACTTTGATTTCATGTTATAGTAATTTTTGTGGAAGAATTCAGCAGTTTACAGCTGAATTTGTTGTGTGTCTCTTTGCCTCACATGACTAGTGTCTTTTCTAACTTGGAGAGGCTTTTTGAGTTGTCCTTGCTGGGCCACAGCTTCCCAGGTACAATGCTCAGAGCCTTCTGGTATTACAGCCATCTCCACAGTGCAGTTGGGGTCTGTCTTTGGGATTTTATTACCAGATCAACTTTTCTTCAGAGGAGAGCCTAGGGGATCCAGATACTCTCTATTCACACCATGTAACCACACATGTGTGTCTTTTTAGCTGGGTGTACATGCGCATTATTTCTAGGATTGTGATGTTTGGCACTTTGTCCCATCAGATAATGTTCTGGATGCACTGGAGGTAGCACGTGTTATTTGTTTTTATCCAGTGCAGAACATTTCAGGACCCTCTGGTTTAGAGGAAGTGCATGGATAGAATAATTAGGCAGAGGCACTGGTATGAAGAGAATGGGAGAGTTAATTCCAGTTTGTATTGTATATGTATTGTTATTGGGTTTTTTTGGACTTCTTTCAAGTTTCAGCAGCCATATTGTTAACATGGTTAGCATTATAAGCTTACCTTTTTCAGGTAACTTATGGTAATGTAGGGAAGTTTTATATTGTTATTTAGCTGTTTTTTTTTTATTTTACACTTCCAAAATAAACATCAGAAATTATAAGACAGGTTTTCCTTAAAGAAAATGCATGACTGCATATACTGCTCCAAAAGATATATAATGGTGATTACAGATTGACAAGGTACAACACAAACTCTATGGGAAGGGGTAGCCAGGATGTCAGGTCAGAGGGGAGATACTGTCATCCCCACCCTCAGAGAATGGGTAAACAAGCACCAAGAAAAATAACACCAGCTACTGATTGATGGAGATGTCTGTGAAGGTTCTCAGTCATCCAGGTCATCGTAGTCAAAGGAGCTTGCAAAGAAAAGCGTCTGGACTTCTTTAAGTTGCTTGAAGACGTTTCAC
>NW_005187618.1:290744-305181 GCF_000239375.1 Pundamilia nyererei | reverse complement strand
CATTTGACCTTAGAACTGAAGAAGCTTCTCGGATGAGAGGTGAAACGTCTTCAAGCAACTTAAAGAAGTCCAGACGCTTTTCTTTGCAAGCTCCTTTGACATGTCACTCAATACTGCAAAACCAGATTGACCAACCTGTGCACCACCTGGACTGACTACAAGAAGAAAGCCTGTGACTCAGTGCCTAACACGTTAATCCTAGAATGCTTTGAACAATAGGTCAACAAGACTTGACAGGTCATCATCAGGAATTTCATAGGGATGTGGTGAACAACACTTAGAGCCAGGTCACTATCAAGTGTGGGATTTAACAAGGAGATGTTCTGTCCACACTGTTCTGTATCTACCTGAACCCTTCAGATCATTAACAATACTGGCTACTATATGGCATGTACGAATGTACGATAGTGGGTGATATTGAAAAACCCTACCAATGACTGGACAAATTTGGACTAAGAGAAAACACATAGGTGGTAATTATGGCAACCCAAGAACAAACTCTAAGTACAAGATCAATAGATGCTGGGCTCTACCTCCCCAGATGCAGACTGTGCAAAGATGTCCCTGAGACAATACAATACGTAATAGTAGGGACACCATAACCAAGTGGCCGGCATAGTGTATTAGAACATCTGTGCAGAGTATGGGGGGCTAGAAGTCCTGAGATCAAAATGGGATATAGCTTGGGCAATATCGCGTGGGAATTCCAGATACAGATGGACAAACTGGTGATGGCTGACAATGTACTGGTAGACAAGCAGATGAAGAAGGCCGTAGTGATAGATATTGTTAAACCAAGTGATAGTAACATCAGGAAAAAGGAATACAAGAAGCTTGAGAAATACCAAGTGCTGGGAGAGGAGCTAGACAATATATGGAGGGTGAAAGCAACAGCTGTCCAAGTAGTAATCGTAGCACCCGAGGCTGTGACCCCCAAACTGGGTAAGTGACTCCAGCACATTCCTGGAATGCCATGTGAGATTTCTGTCCATAAGAGAGCATTACTAGAAACAGCAAAGATACTATGCATGGCCCTCAAGCTCCTAGACATCTAGTCGAGGACCCGCGCTTGAGGGATAAAGATAGCCTGCAGGGCGAGTGGAAAGTATTATATTTTTCCATTGTTACATTTATATTTTTTTTTTGTTAAGTGTTTAAAAACAATAAAGTTTTTATCATCTGACTATGACACTGTGGTATAATAAAGATATTAAACAAGGATAAATTAACCATACATGCCTGTGCCATACACGAGCAATGTGAAAGCAGCATCCACTCTGAGTTTGTGCACTGCAGTGCAGAATTTCTATTAACTTAACTTTAAAAAGCTGTTTTTTCCAAATGGAAACAGGGGCTCCATTTCTGTGTATTTTCTCTTCTCTTTGCAATCTACCTTGGCTGTCTGCCTCATCATGCTGCAGCAACTATCCTTGTGCATTCAGAACATCATTGAGGCAATGATCTGGGGTGCCCTGTCAAAACTGGACGCACTTGTCAATCAGCAGCTCAAGACAGGTTCGCAGGGTCTTCTGCTTCACTCAAGTCTGTTTTTTCTACACAAAGACTAGGTTCAACCCCGATAAAAGGGCAAAATGAACTTCTGTACCTGGCCCACATACAACTTCAACCATCATGTCGGGGCTCCAGGCCATGGTAGCGGCACAGGCCTGCTTATCTCTGCTGAGGAGGGAGATTTTCTTTCCTCCATTTTTGAACTTAATTATTTTTCCCCGTAAACGGCATGCTGTTAAAACAACCCACCGTTCTCTCCATCTCTTAAAGGCTGCATTTAAGGCTGACAGCTTTAATTGGTAGTAAGAGGCAGGAAGTTGGAAACTTCAAAACACACACATCAGCCATTGTCCAAAAAGCCCAATTTCTGTTTCATCCTGCAAGGCAGGAAAGCCAGAAAGCCAACTCTGAAAGCCAGACCTTAAAAAACTGAGGCAGAGCCACTATTATTGATTAGTAACACCATCAAGTGTTTTTTTTCTCCTGCACTAAAATGCAAAGTTTTACTTGAACTTTGATCTGATCAGTGTGGCTGGGACAGAGAACAGTAGTTTGAAAAAAGTCTGCTTGCATACTATGTACTGATAGTTTTAGGATATTGCAAAAATGAAAAAAAAATGTATTGGGACAGAATAACTATGTCTCTTGGATATTAAATAATATGGTCATTGGGCAATTGGAGTGCAGAATTAAGCTACTTCTTCTATAGATGTAGCTTAATTTGATTAATTAGTTGAGTGTTAGCCCTGGTGAGACAGTGACATGACAAAAATGGTACCATTTGTTGTGCCTTGTGTCTTTTTCATTGCACTCTCGGATTTATTTCTATCCGCCTCAACTGCTGAAAGCCATTGATGGTAATGATGGGATCCAGAGTGTTTACACATAGCCTTGTCTGTGAGAAACACATAACACCTCATTCACTAGAACTGTTACTTTATTTTCCAGCAAGAAAGAGACATATGACTTAAATCCCCTCCGCTGGGCATGTTGCAGGGCAAACTGTAGCTCCGCTGAAAGAAGAGGTAATAACCTGGCAGAACATATCCAGTAATGCAATAGCTCAAAAAAGTCACCAGCAATAAATTGCACGCTATTTTCAAATAGCAAAAAGTTTATATAGAATCTTTCTAAGATCAGAACAGCTTAAAGTGCAGAAATTGAAAAGGTGACAACATACATATAAGAATTTAGTTATTGTTATGGATCAGAATGTATCATTTAAAATCTGTTTTGTTCCAACTTTTCATTATGCATCCAAGCCCTGCTGTTTCAAACTGAAAATGACTGTTTACTAAATACAAAGCAAATGAACCTGATTCAGGATGTCAGAATGCCGGATTATCTACAAAATACGAAGCAAGAAGCATGGAATTATGTAGTAAATAAAGAATTGATAAATAACTCAATATATCTAAATATATCTTATAGTTTTGATTCCTGAAAATAACCACCGTTTGCTCAGGTGTTGTCAGGGTTCAGTTGTGAAATTTCTTGCCTTCTTAGTGGGGTTGAGAATATCGGTTGTTTTCTGCGGAAGTCAGGTTAGTTAGTACACAGCTGACAACCCTATTGGACAGCTGTTAGAAATCAAATTATGGCAAGAACCAATCAGCTGAGTGAAGAGAAACGACAGTCCATCAATACTGTAAGAACTGACAGTCAGTCAATCCGGAAAATTGCTAAAACTTTGAATGTGTCCTCAAGTGCAGTCACAAAAACCATCCGGGGCTACGATGAAACTGTCTCACATGAGGACCGCCCCAGGAAAGGAAGACCAACAGTCACCTTTGCTGCTGAGGATGAATACATTTGAGTCACCAGCCTCAGAAGTTAACAGCACCTCAGATTAGAGAATAGAGAAATGTCACACAGGGTTCCAGTAGCAGACACATCTCTACACCAACTGTTCTGAGGAGACTGTGTGAATCAGGCCTTTATGGTCAAACTACTAAGGAAAAGCAACAAGCAGAAGAGATTTGTTTGGGCCAAGAAACACAAGGACTGGACATTAAACCAGTGGAAATCTGTGCTTTAGTCTGACAAGTCCAAATTTGAAATCTCTGGTTCCACCTGCAGTGACTTTGTGCGACGCAGAAAAGGTGAACGGATGTTCTCTACATGCATGGTTCCCACAATGAAGAATGAGGTGTGATGTTGTCGGGGTGCTTTGCTTGTGACACTGTTGGGGAATTTTTCCCAATTGAAGGCACACTGAACGAGCATGGCTACCACAGCATCCTGCGGCGACATGCCATCCCATCTGGTTTGCGTTTACCATCATTTATTTTTCAACAGGACAATGACCCCAAACACATCTCCAGGCTGTGTAAGGGCAATTTGGCCAAGAAGGAGAGTGATGGAGTGCCTCCACAGTCACATGACCAAAACCCAATGGAAATGGTTTGGGATGAGATGGACCTCAGAGTGAAGCCAAAAGGGCCAACAAGTGCTCAGCATCTCTGGGTACGCCTTCAAGATTGTATGGAGACTTATAGATTTTGTTTAAAAAAAGACAGAGTACTACAGGCGAATCACTGCAGAAACCATAAAAAGACCATCATCAAAGTAAACAGCATTCATTTCTTTCTCCCTTTTCTTTCCCCCAGTCAAGTCTGTCCCGTATTCAGTAAGTGAAAATAAAATAAACAATAAAAGGTGAATCAAATGGACCATTACGGCAAGGCTGGGATGGTCAATTTGGTAAAGTAAATCTGTTGGGCATCTTTCTTCGCCTTTAGACAATAATTCTGATGGCAAAAGAGCCAAACGGGACAGGCAAAAAAAAAAAAAAAAGTAAACAGCATTCATAGGAATCTACCGTAGCAGATTATTTTTTCATTACTTTTAAAAACTGACAGCACTGTGCTGATGATATTATGGCATTTCATCTGTCCTTCTGGCCAGGTCACTTTGGTTTCTCTTTGCGCTATGTCAAATACTTTGATGAAAGGTTTCTGATTATACTTTATAATTTGTGCCGTTAATAGCATTTCATTACATATCCCAGATTAAAAACAACTAATTGGTTTTTCCCTCAACTTATTTTACAAACTAATGAGTATTCATCTGGACTAATTCTCTCTGCTTGACTTCTGCCCCTTCACCTTCTTCTTCCAATGTTTGATCCTTCTCTGGTGTTGCCATTAAACTGGACCAAACTTTCGGTCTCCATCTGTCCATCTGAAGCTTCCCAGACAAAACTCTCATGGCATATACTTGTAACTGAATTACCTTTTTTTTTCTGTTCACGTGTGAAAATGAATGTGATGATGTGCGAAACTGCTGCTAAAACGGCTTTAAGTGATAAATTTATTCTGAAATCTATTCATATCTGTCTTCTCTGATTTTCAAGAACATTTTCCTGCATAAGTTATTAGTCTGGCATCTTCCAAGCCAACCCTAAATGTATATTTCCACACCACAGGTTGACCAAATTGGGAAAACTCCAAAACACTTGAACATATTTTGCTAATGAACTGCTTTTAGCACATTAAAAGCAAAAGTACACACCTAAGTATTTTGCATTGCTGCACAATAAAGGATTACCAAAATGTGCAAAACAATTACAGCAACCTACTCCCTTTGTCTTCTTTACTTTGCTCCTCTTTGTTCACTTATACATCAGACTTGAACTATGATGACCAATGACTGACATCAGTTTGTGATGACCAATCTGTGAGTGTGGGTTTTATGTGTAATTACAGAAGAAAGTTTGAGCGGAGTATTCACCTGGTGCCATTCGATTAGGCTACAAAAGAAGTTCATTTACAACTTCCCTCTCATGCAGAAATAACTGGGCCTGTCAGGATGTAGAGATCAAACATATCTCATTTTGTCACGCTGATTTTAAATGTCAAAGATTAGAGCATTTGCGCATATCTGTAATACATGTGCATATAAATAATCTCGCTAACAATGTACAGAGCTAAAGGCCAACTATATATGCTTGAACAAACCTGTCACTTAAAAATGACTATGGAATGAGAAATTCATACATTTGCACTGGCAAATTAGCAAGAAATTACCTTTTTTTATCATCATAAGAAGGAAATATTTGTACAGCAACTCTCTCAGTGCTAATGCACAATACTGTTTGTGAACTCATTGGCATAACAATTTGATTTAAAAGTTGGATTTAAGCACATTTAGGGTAGTGATTATAATGCATTTCCTCCAAATTGTACTTTTTGAAGCATGCAAATGTATTTTTAGGTGTTAGTGTCTCTGTAGCAAATAAAAATGTTATGTAAGGATATTATCTCTCTTCTCTTAGCAGAGGTAATGGACAATACTCCATCATCCATGACTTTTCTCTTTCTCTCTCTCTCTCTATATATATATACATATATACAAATCTGATCATTTGTCAGCATCAAATACTTAAAATGTTTAATTAATTTAATGGCTAAATCCAAGAAGTTCAGTCAGTCATCCCCCAGTTTAGTCCAGACTGATATATCCACTTCAGTACTGATTCTCTGACATTTTAATTTGTTTGGTTATTACTAAACACCTGAGAAGCATGACATTTCCATCTGCCTCAGGTCTGTATTCAGTGCTATTCAACAAAAATAAATTCAGTTAATTCAGCTTGCATGCAACTGATGCAGCAGAGCTGATCACTCTACTTTCTTTTATTGTTAATGTCATCAGACAATGCGATATATCAACAGTGTTTTATGTGTACTATATTTTTACAGTTTAAAGCTTTGCCAACTTTCTTTCATCCTTCATTCTCATACTCTCATGCCAAATATGAGGAAACCCAGTATTTTATGAGGAAAAAATTGATTGATTAAGTTGGCTTTTTTTAGTCTGATCAGATTTGTTCCATGTTTCACCAACAACAACAGTCCTAGACACCAGAGCACAGAAACTACAGTTTATGGCCATGAGTTGCTGGAGGTGTGCAGACCTGTTGGAGGCTGCAACAAGTTCAAAGGGGATTATTCAGTGCAGGTAGCCTAAAGAACAAACTTCCACATATTTTTGTGTAGTTTAAATACCTGCAGCCTCATAAGATCAAAGGTCACTTTTAGTAAATCTCATCCATTTGTTTTTTTTTAGTGTTTGGTTAAAAAAAGTAACTAATTGTAACTGTATATTGTAATAGCTGATAGTCATTTATGACTTACTTATGAAGATTTAGGCTGTTATTGTTTTGCAGGACTGCATATGACCCTAAGTGCACAGTGGGATGTCTAGACTATTAAAGGCGCCAGTTTGTACAAGAGAATAATCCCAGTATGGCAATATCAGATCATGTGTCGGTGACAAAGAATATTCTACATAAAAGTCCATGTAAAGTGCCCCCCTGCCACACACACACACACACACACACACACACACACACACACACACACACACACACACACACGTTTTTTTCGTAATGCCTGCTATTCAAATTTTAAGAATTTGAAAAGTGTGTGCATTGGGGCTTTTTTTTTTTACATATGTATAAAACACAAGACAAATTTATGAGTATTATTAATTATTTTAATATTATTATTATTTGCCTGTTGTGGTTATCCAGAGCAACGAAACTAGTTTTGACTCAATAGCAGCCTTTTGTTTAAGAAACAGTCACAGGTATCCATTTAAATTCTGCAGATATGTCTGTGTGTTGATGCATTCTTCACCATAAAGGATAACCTTTGCCTGGGTGAGCACAAACCTCCCCAGATCAACAAAATCCCTCCCTGTTTGCTCTTGTAAGGTAAAAATTCATTTTCTCAACAAGCACCTAAGCTCACCTTCTCCCACTGAACTGCATGCTGGGCACTGAGTCATATAACCTCTTTCACCACTGCTTCTGTTAGTCACTTTACTTTGCATCATAAATCCGCCTTCTTCTTTTTATTGTTTGTAGTTTCTTGAGCATAGCAGTGTTCTCTCTCATTGGCAAAGGAATAATGTGTAGCCACTATTGGAACTGACCACTGCAGTCCCTTTATTGGTTGCCTGCAATGCTAATGAGGCACGAATGAAGCTTATTAACGTCACTCTACATGTCAGCGATAGCTAAATGTTACTGTTATTGTTCAAATAGAATTAAACAGCCTTGCAATAAATTCAACTGAAAACAGAAGTGCTAGAATTGGAGATAATTAAGTCATCATGCGCTAATATCATTAGAACATTTAATGTGAACATTTTTGTCGGACTTACCAGCTTAATTATTTTCAGCCAAGCATTAATAGTTTTTGACACGTAGCAAAAGCTACTTTTTGTATCTTCACAGCCCCATTAAGCTGTGCTTAATCTAAGCAAAAACTGAGAAGTAGAACTAACTTGGACAGGGCGCGTTGCAAGTGATCTTCTGTACGGACATGCCCTCGCAGAAGGCCCCGCCATTCAGTGGTGCCGGGTTCGTGCAGGTCCGAGATCGCTTCTGGACACCCCGCCCACATGGCGCATTACAGGCCGACCACTCCGTCCACAGGGACCAGCCGCCATTCACTGGAGAGAGTCCAGCAAAGTTAAGAAAAGAAAAAGAAGTAGAGTGAGGGCACGGCAATGAATAATACTTTTTACTGAACTCTGGCATAGTTAAACACTCTAACAAGAGCTGCTGGGGTTATTAATGATTATGCAGGCTCAGAGGCAGTGCAAGGCAACAATGTATAACGGTAGGAGCAGATTGAGCACAGCGCAATACGCTGGATATACAGCTCCCTGTTTCGTAATTGCTCAGTTCAGTGTTTCTTGCACTTGGATTAAGATAAAGACAAGGAACTATGCGAAAGCAAAGAAAGCAGCCATGAAACGGAAACGTCGTTTCTAAAGGCGACACCGACTCATACTGGTTGACGGGTTTGGAGTCGACCGCTTAGCGTTGTGACTGAAGCACTTTATGATCTCTCTGTCTTTCTCTCTCTCTGCTCAGCAGTGCTATCAAAGCTGGCGAACCCACGTTTCTGGAAGGCCTCTGGCAAATAAATACTTAATAAGCAACACTCCTTTTAAATGAGATTAAGACACACTGGCTTATTTCCTTTCATAAAGTACACATTGATTTTAAATGAGAGGCAGTAAATTGAGTGTTTGAATAATACATTCATCTGAATAAAGAGGAAACATTGCTCTTCAGTGGGAACACAGAGACGGGTCTCTTAATCACTTGTGTATAGGGGCACAGGAAGCCGAACAAATTGATCTGAAGTGCCATGTAAACATTGTGTCACTACTCTGTAATGTGTTGTAGCAGGCAATAAGCAGCTGCTACGATGGCGTACCAAAGACTATCACAGTTGCCGTGGCGCTACGTCTCTTTGCCACAACGTTGCTGGCCAGACAGGTGTAGTTGCCTGAGTCGGACAGGCGCGCTTCGTTGATGATGAGGTTGTGGTCGGCTCGGGTGTCGATGTTGTCATCCGTCAGGGAATTCACCAGCTCTTCATTTTTCAGCCACTCCACCTGTCAAAGAGTGGTAATATAGTACTCATATGAGGAGTGTTTGCAGCAAATATCACTAACATCATAGTTAAGTACAACACACTAGAGCAATTCCACTTAACACCATGTTACATGGGCAGACAAATGGAACCAAGATTTAAAGCAATCCAATAACACAGGAAATAATGACTGATAGCTATGTTGACATGTATTCAAAATAAAGTTTATTTTCTGACAAACAGAAGAGCTTTGGATAGGGTATAGGGGTTAGGGTTGGTTTAATCAAATGGCTATCTTGATTTACCTATTTGAGGCTATAAAAAGAAGCCAAAGATGGAAGAGCCAAAAAATGCAGTTCCTCTCTTTGCCATTTATGGTTAAGTTAAAAAGCAAATCAATCCCCATACACTCTCATGGTAAAGTGCCAAACTTTAGCCTTAAAAACATGTTAACTGCCTTTTATAAACAAGGTCTTTGACCTCAATGGGTAGTTTCCCCTTTCATCAGAGCTTTACGGTGGGGGGATTTAAATACTGCTTGGGATTAAAGTTAATGGACAGGTTTGCTAACACAGGCTGCTCCAATCAGGTGCTAGGCCTTAGTTCTGTGTTACTAAACTAGACTATGTTTGTGCTGTTGGTACCTTCTAGAGCATTTTCATATGTGGGGTACAGCCCACCCAAGACGTTTATTCTTGAGTTTTGGTGATAGAGATTTTAGCACTTTATCAGTCTGTAGCTTTTTACTACTTAGCAGCTATGCTAACCAGGTTTGCTACCTTTTCCTGATGACTTGGTAGTCCACCCTCTGATCAAAAAACAAACAGAAAAAAACAAAACAAACAAGCAAAATGCTGCGGCTTAAAAGTTGAGAAACTAATGGAATAGCTTACGCTGTAGGTTAGATCTTTTTGACCAGGATATGTGGTTGAATGCACATGTTAAACAAATATGTAGGACTCCTTTCTTGCATTTGTGCAATATCCCTAAAGCTAGAAAAATCCTGCTCAGAGTGATGCTGAAAAACTAGTTCATACATTAATTACTTGTAGGCTGGACTACTGTAATTCATTATAATCAAGTTGTCCTAAAACCTCCATTAAAAGTCTTCAGTTGAGCCAAAATACTGCAGCAAGAATGCTGGCAGGGACTAGAAAAAGAAAGGGTAATTCTCCTATATTAGCTTCCCTTCATTGGCTTCATGTTATATCAACAATTAAATTTAAAATTCTTCTCCTTACAACAAGGAATAATCAGACCTCATAGTACTGTGTCACCCCAGTAGAGTACTTAGCTCTCAGACTGCAGCCTTACTTGTGGTTTCTAGAGTATTTAATAGTAGAATAGGAGGCAGAGCTTTCAGGCCCCTTTTCTGTGGAACCAGCTCCCAGATTGGATTCAGACACCATCTCTACTTTTAAGATTAGGCTTAAAACTTTTGTTTTTGAATCCTCCCTTAGCTAAGCTGCTATAGACCTTCCCATGATTCACTGAGTGTTTTTTCTTCACACACCTCTTTTCACTCTCTGAGCTAACACATCACTCTGTGTTTTCTTCCTACTGTTGCCAAGTAATTGGTCACTTTACCTTTCAATACAAAGTGCCTTGAGGTTTACTGTTGTTGTGATTTGGCAATATATAAATGAAAACGAATTGAATAGAATTAGATTTGGGTTAAAATAGACATTTTCACAGTGTTAACCACATGCAAACCTCCGTTTTCCATTTAACTAAATTGTCTTGTGGCGACTCAAATTTTACATACTTTACTATAAACATAATACATTTATACAAGTCCTTTATTACATTTATTAAAGGACCCCTATTATGCTTTGCTTCTCTATTCCTGGCTCTTCATGCTGTCAGTGACTGAAGACATCCACAGAACACACAGAAGCCCTGCTATTCATATCCTTTTCTTGCAAGGGGCAGCCTGTCAGAAGAAAGTTGGTTTAAAGGGCAGAAATGCTAAAACAATGGGTCTAAGACAGATAAATAAGATTAATAGACTGCACACTTCCTGTCTTGAGCACTGGCTCGACATGGTGAACCAACACTTTGTTTGTTTCGAGCATACTGAACCCTCAACGTGCAAATCTTAGTAGCAGATCCTGTATCTGGATTCAGCACCCCTAAAAAAGCCCAGCAATACACATAACTGCTGATCAGCTACATTTTACAAGGCCCACCCTGCCGATTAGCCACAACTAGGCAGTATAACCACTAACGCTAAAGCCATTAGGCAGTCAAAGGATGTGCTATAACCAATTACCAGCAACAGAGAGGAAAACTAATTATGAATTACAAACTTAGTGACGCTTTACTGCTTCTACCCTGGTAAGGGAGCTGCATCGCTGCATTTGCAAATTACATTCATAGCGCAGCAAAATGGGCTGGGCTGATGGATTTATAGGAAGAGCACAGGCAGCCACCCTTTATAATAAACAACACTCAGGCTGGATGCAAATAGGAAGCGCCTGTGGGCATGCAAACACTGGGTAAATAGAAATGACACACAGACCTGAGGGATGATGGATTGCAGGTATATATTGACATGAATAAAAATGATAATGAACGTCATAACATAGTAATCATTTCTCTCATTTTGTATTTTTCCGAACTTCTATTTCAACCAGTTGTGCCACTCCAAGTTAGAATGAGAATTTCTCTTTTTTTTTACAGTGCGACTGAGGGCCTGCAGATTTTTCTGTATAATTTAACACTGGCCTCTAACACAGGGGGTTTCATCAGAGGTTAAGCGGCCTAGCATCGTTAGATAGATAAGAAAACAGAGAGTAAGAGGAGCAGGGCAGGGGATGGGGTCTAATTTCTCATGATTAAAGTCATCCGTCACTGAAGGGATGACACGAGTCCTGGCACCCTCCCACACCACACTACATCCATCCCCCCCACCACCACCACCACCAACAACTTTTTTTATGTATTTATTTCAATTTTACCCTGTGGGGGAAATCCGTGACTTGAAAGAGGCAATTAATGTGTGGCACGAGCTGGCCCTCCCAGTGTGGGGCCACACTGCACATTAGCTGTCTGTCTGCCACTAACAGCCCTTGGGTACTGATGAAAAGATTCACCAAGCGGAAGAGAAGGGAGGAGAGAGACAGAGACAAAGAGAGGGAGAGAAGGAGGAGGTGATGGGGGAAAAAGATGAAGGGACAAATACAAATTAGGCCAGTGGTTGTGTGGTAGAGGATGTGAGGAATGAATTGCCTAATTGGCACATTTGTTTCACTTAGGATGCGGTCATCAGTGTCAGCCCTGACAGAGGGGTTACCAGGTGGGCCCCCGGCATCAGGACTTCCTTCCTGTGATTTCATTACCCGAATTGCCCCTGAAGGTCACGTCCTCACAGCAGCCAGGTTCCCTTATCTACTTAACTACCCACACACATACACATACACAGCTTATTCTTGATGACATTTCCTGATGATTAGATGCTGAGAAATGTGGGTGTCGAGGGGCAATTAGAGGACAGAAGAGCAATGTAAACGGGTGACACTGTAGCCATCACCAAGACTTATGAGGACAGTGCTGATCAAGTCCTTGCCAGCTGAAGCATTTTTTCCCCTCTGTTCGTGTGTCTCATTGCTTGGCTCTAATGGTCATTTGATGTCAAGGTGACTCAGTACAAATGGAGTGCTTCAGTGCCCTAAGGAGGAAAATCTGTCTGCTGAGTCATGCTTAGGTGTCACAATTTAACATGATCTCCTTCCGCCTGTGGGTGACTCTTACCTGCCTGACTGTGGGAAACAGAAGTTTTCCTCTGCTGAGCATCTCATCAGTGCAATTATATAGATTAAGTGTGCCACCAGGCATATCCCTGGTGATCACGTGACACCAGCAAATCAGAGTCCTGGCTTCAGGGCTGATCCTCCCAATAGATCTCTCCGTCCACCAATCAGCAGGCCTTGTCATTAAAAGTATGTGTGCATCCACACATACACACAGATACACTTTGAACTCAGCATGACATGCTGTGTTCATCCGAACAGTCAGCCTGACAGCGGCAGGTTCATTCGGAGGGGAGCTATCTGCAGCTCTGTTGTGCTCTCCTGCTCTGGAGGTTAATCAAGAATGATACGTGGAGAACAGAAAGTGGGTCTGCATCGCCCATCCCCTCTCCCCTGTTGCTTCCCAAATGCCACCTCTCCTCCCCTCTGAGCTACAAGGCGCTGCATTACTATTCCACCTCGATCTGTCTTATCTTAACGAAATAAATAGAGGGAGCGCCCGGCTGCGGCCTGGGCCGGGAGGGATGTAATTGCTCGGCTTAATAATGAAGCTCATCATCTGCTCTCTAGGAGCTTTTCTCTGACCTATGAGAAAATAACAGAGGAGTCGGATGTGAAAGTAGAAACAAGTGCAACAGAGGCGGGAGGTGGGATAGAGTTAAATGCTAACTTGTTTTCGGAGCTGCATCGCAATGTCTTTGTGAAGCTCACCAGAGGAGAGCTTGTATCACGGTGCAGGAGCATTTAGTTGATGCTCCTTTGTACTGTGGCCTGTCTACCTGAGCTACTGTAGATCAAGGGGATTCATCCTGGATTAAAGGCTTTCATTCAGGGAAGCTGAAATTGGCTTCCAGTTTGGCTGTTCATTTCACACTTTCTCTAAGAGTAACCTCTCAAAAGAAACTCATTATACAAGGCTCTCATGGACCTCTTTTCTCCCCAAGTTAAAAGATCTACTCTGCATTCACATCTCCTGATATCTGTGAACTACAAGTGGAGAATTGGTCTTGGATCGGGAGCCGTGAAACAAAATTGCAAATAAGTTCCTTCTATGTTCTCTAACCATAGCCAAATTAATTTCAGCTCTCTGAATATGAGATATGAAGGTATTTTGTTGCAAAAAGACCCCATAGAAAGTTACATTTTGATGCTTACATTTATTTTGTCCCCCTGAATTCATAAAAAGACACCAACAAAGACTTTACTTTTGATTAAGTCTTAAATGGATGTCTGAGCATTAAAGGCTGAATCTGTTTTCTTTACAAAGAAATGATGTGAAATGGCTGAGAGGGTATAATTATTGATTTAAGACCATTTCAACAAGTCTAAACATACAGAAACATACACAATAGCAGCCACGTCAAATGTCTTGTGGGAGAGACCCTACAATAATACAGGGATTTGGTTGGTTTTTTAGAGCATTATATAACTGATGAACATGCTGAACATCTTAGCTAACAGCTGCATTTAGGTGTCTGAACAAGGGCATGTAGCAAATAGAGACTTAATCAAGCTAGTTAGTAATCCCCAATATGTACAACAGTAATTCACTCATTCACTCACTTATCCCTTTTTAAGGGTTGCAGGGGGAGCCTAAGGGGCCTATCCCAACTGTCTTAGCGCAAGAGGCAGGGTACACCCTGGACAGGTCACCAGTACACACAGACAACCATTCGCAATCACATTCACACCTATGGGCAATTTAGAGTTCCCTTTCAGTCGATTCACTCGGTACAACACATAAGTATGGGATATTACCAACTCCGGAAGACGATC
>NW_005187618.1:283309-288840 GCF_000239375.1 Pundamilia nyererei | reverse complement strand
GTTGCTTGTGGGGCTCGCACACAAGAATTTCACTCGCATGTGACAATAAAAGTGATTTGATTTTGATTTGATTTGATTTGGATATCACGCCCTCGCGTGTCCTGGCTGAAGAAACCTTTAATCACGCCTTTAAGGCAGATGACGTGTGATGACACGTGCACGGCCCCGCCTGCACATATAGCCGCTGTCATCACAGTCATCCCTCAGTTCGATAGCTGCTCTTCACCTCGCTGAGAACACCTCTGCTGAGTTGGGCTAGCTAGCTGCTGCTAGTTAGCTCCGTTGTCTGCCGACTTGAACTTAGCTTAACTGCCCCTGTTGGTGTTAGCCTCCACCGCGCAGTTGGTGTGTAGGCTGCCCGCGGAGCGCTAATTTCAAGTTTTTCTCGTGCAGTGTTTTGCTTTGTGTTTTGGAATGTACTCCAAACCGAAGCGAGCAAAGCAGAAATCTTCTGTTCGCCCCTGTCCTCAGGGATGCGGTTCCTCTTTGCACGACAGCGACCAGCACGATGCCTGCCCTGTCTGCCTGGGGATTGTCCACGCTAGGAGAGCGTTGACGGAGCCCGAAGCCTGTGCGTTATGTCGCCAGCTCCGGCGCTTGACCCTGGAAAGACGGGTGACGTTTGTGGAAAAAGTGATGGGACGCTCGGCTGTCGCACGGCATGACCCTCTCCTTTCCGAGTCTGGAGCCCCGGCTTCGTCCGAGTCCGAAGACGAGGATTTTCCGGTCTATGTCCCCGCAATTAGCTGGGCTGACCACATGGACTATGTTGACGGATTAGCCGATGACGAGCCAGAACCATGCAGGAGCGCTGACGGGCTTCAGCCCGGTTCCTGCATATGCATGGTTCTCCATAATCGACCACGATGCACCCTTGGGTTTGGACGCGCTAGCGCACCAATGGCCAGACGTGCTCCTGTATGCATTTTCCCCAGTGGAAATGATATCTCCAGTTCTAGAGAGAGTGCATCGGCATTCCCCCTCTCTCTGATTCTAGTGGCCCCTTGGTGGCCCACAAGGTCGTGGTATGCAGAGATAATCAGCCTGCTAGCAGCGAGTCCTTGGCAGCTTCCTCTCCGCAGGGATCTCCTCTCTCAGGCGGGAGGAGAAGTGTTTCATCCGTGCCCAGATCTGTGGCGCCTTCATGCTCACCTGCTGAGAGGTTAAACTTGATTGCTAAGGGTTTGCCACCTAGTGTGATAGCGACAATTCAGAGCGCTAGGGCCTCATCTACTAGAGGCTTGTACGCTTACAAATGGCGAGCCTTCGAGCAATGGTGCCAGGACCATCACATTCTCCCATTTCAGTGCTCTATTGTGGATGTTTTGACATTCCTGCAGGAGCTGCTGGATAAGGGCCTTTCATTTTCAACAATTAAGGTTTATTTAGCAGCTATATCTGCTTGTCATATTGGCTTTGACCGGGTGACACTAGGTGCACATCCCCTCGCCATACGTTTTCTGAAAGGAGTTCGCCGGCTGAGGCCCGTGCTTAAGTCCAGTGTCCCTGCTTGGGACTTGTCTTTGGTGCTGGAGGCCCTTTGTAGCCCCCCTTGAACCCATTGAGTCTGTGGATATGAAATTTCTTTCGTATAAGACTGCATTACTTCTCGCTTTGGCTTTGGCAAAGCGAGTGGGTGACCTTCATGCGCTCTCTGTGCATCCCTCCTGCACACAGTTCTCTTCTGATGGCCACAAGGTCGTATTGCATCCAAATGCTGCCTATTTTCCCAAGATCATGCCTGCATCTTATAGCTCAATGGAGTTGAGTTGCTGAGCTTTTGCTCCCCTCCTTTTGCATCTGAGGAGCAGAGGATGCAGCATTCTCTTTGTCCAGTGCGTGTGCTACGCACCTACATTGAGCGCACTCAGAATGTGCGTTTATGTGACCAGCTGTTTGTCTGCTTCGCTGATCCAAATAGAGGTAGAGCTCTGTCCAAACGGAGGCTGTCCCACTGGATTATAGAAGCTATCTCACTGGTGGTCTTGCTTTGCCCCACGGGGTGAGAGCTCATTCCACCAGGGGGATGGCAACCTCATGGGCTCTTTTTAAAGGGGTGCCTGTAGCTGATATTTGTGCGGCAGCTAGTTGGGCATCAACGCACACTTTTGTGCGGTTTTATCGGTTGGACGTTACAGCCCCTTCGGTGGCTCATGCTGTCCTTTCTGCTGGGTCTACCACTCACTAAGGATGTGGTGGTCCGATTCCGGTTCGGTGGCTGCTCTGTGGGGCGTGTATATATGTCCCATACTTATGTGTTGTACCGAGTGAATCGACTGAAAGGGAACGAATAGTTATGTCTATAACTTCTGTTCCCTGAAGGAGAGGAACGAGGTACAACACAAGGTGGCCCCACTGAGCAGTTTGGCTTGGTGAAGAGCGGCTATCGAACTGAGGGATGACTGTGATGACAGCGGCTATATGTGCAGGCGGGGCCGTGCGCGTGTCATCACACGTCATCTGCCTTAAAGGCGTGATTAAAGGTTTCTTCAGCCAGGATACGCGAGGGTGTGATATTCCATACTTATGTGTTGTACCTTGTTCCTCTCCTTCAGGGAACAGAAGTTATAGACATAACTATTAGTTTCCAATAAACATGTCCCCACTAACTGCATGTCTATGGACTGTGGGAGGAAGCCAGAGTACCCGGAGAGAACCCACAAAACATGGGGAAAACATGCTCCACACAGAATAATGGTGATGGTGGAATTGAACGCAGGACCTTCTTGCTGTGAGGCAACAGTGCTAACCACAATGCTAGTGTGCTGCTTTGCTAAAACAGTAATATGCTTAAAAATCAAAGTATCCATGTGTTGGTTATTTCCACCGTTCTTTTTCTTTTTTTCAGTCTTTGAGTGAATATGTTGATCAAAGGGTAATTGATAAGAGGAACCTAAAACAGGCTACAAATGGTCCACATGCAGACTGTTTGGCTGGTTGATTCATTGGTTTGTGTCTTCCTTTTTCCTCGTTCTATTGCAAAAGCACATACCTTATTTGGATGAAAATAATCTTTATTAGTGCAAGTCAATGGAAAACTAAGATATCGTAATATTTACCGCTCTCTATTTGTCACTACAGGCCACCTTTGTAACTCAGCTCAAATATGATTAGTATATTTTTAAGCTTTTTTGTAATCAATTTATATACTAAAATATATGAAATACTTTATTTCTCCTCTTGAGTACAGCAGATAATTGGACCTGCACTAATACTCAGTTGTAATTTTCATGTCAGTATTTCAAATTGTGCTACAAAGCCTGTTAGAAAGTTCTGTTTCTTTTTCTTTGAGTGTGTTCTTGAGTGTAAGTCTGCCACCTCAGGTTTCACTGTTGTCGGGGCATGCGTCACAAATTGCACTCTTACGTTTCCTACCCTCACTTTTGCTTCAGTTGTTGTGGGACATGGTGCAGAAGTGTGCCGGAGACCTGTGACTTGAAGATACTGCAGAAGATTGAAGTGCAGGCATGGCTGCTCTAAGAAGCAGGTAAAAGAAGTTGGGTTTTTGTAAGAAAAGAAACCACCCAATTCTCCTAGTTCTCTTAGTAAAAATGTGCCAATCACAGTTAGACAACTTCCATGGAGTTATATTTTTATCACTAGGTTTACACCTAGTGATAACCACTGCCACATCTGAAGGTTTTTGACTCCTCAAATGCAGTGGAAAGTCTGAAAGGTTAGAGCTCATTAAAGGCAACAAACAATAAATAAATAAATAATTAAATAAAAATAGTTTTAAATGTATTCATGGTTAAGGGAATATTCTTAATTGGGGAAAGAAAAGGAACCGTTTTCCTTCTAAGGCCAACATTTAATTTTACCAAACACTAACTGGAGGTATCAGTGTCTCATTATCTGTTTCCTACAATTTCTTAATTAGAGACTTAAACTTGCTGACTTCTCACAAGTTGCTGAGATTTAAAGGATTGTAGTTAACATTATGCATTTGTATGATCATTTATCACATTTTTTTTTACTCGAACAAAAGAGAAAGCATAATTTGTCTATATGGGAATGTTTTTGCATAAAAATAAATATATAAATTCTGTCTTACAGAATTAGATTTGATTTAGACTGAAGTATGGCAATAATAATAACTAGAAAGACTCAGGTGCGCACTATATTTCCAAAGAAAGTGATCTAGAGAGGTAAAACTGCGTTGTGTCAGCGGAGCTTCCTGTCTGACTGTTCACAGCCACAACACAAGCTCCCCCAATCAAAAGTTTCAGCAAGCACTGTGTTGTCTAACATGCAAATTTTGAGCCCCAGAGATATAAAAGCACTCACTCCTACTCGCAAGTGTCAGCCTAGATGCAACAACTTTAATCTTCCACTTGACCTACTGCACCTTTTCAATGAGGAACTTAACTGTCTTTGTACAGGTTTTCACAATTAAAAAGGACACTGCTGTATTATGTTTTCATAACTACTTAACAAAGCCAAACTAATGTCAGGTCAGTGCTTTTCTTCATCATACATAATTATGTATTCATGGTTTTAGAGGGGTTTCTGTACATAAATGAAAGAAACAGAAAAGACAAACAATGCTGACTGTTACAGAGTAGGAGGAATAACTAAACGACAGAAAAGGAGGTGGACTACAGGACATCTGCCATGGCCCCTCCCTCGTGCAAATAAAGATCTCCAGAGTGCAGGAGACCTTCCTGCTCAGTGTCAGACTCCAGCCTAAATAAACTGTTGTAACCACATAATGCAAAATGATTCCACCGCGAGTGACTGGAGACTCATTAGCTCACACTGACATTCTTGCTGACGAGGTTGATTTCCAAACACAGCCTATGCGCCGCACTTCAAACTGCATTCTCGCATCCTATTGGTCCTACCACAGCAGCAGCCATCCTGCAGCTGCAGTCACTGAAACCTCATACTAGCGCACTCACGGACGCCATCTCAATATTTCATGGACGAGGTGCGCTGAAATCGACTGGGCTGAAGATATCTGCCCTGTGCTCCCTACATTATTCACTCCCATCTCTTGTGGCCGGGCTCATTTGTGTTGACAAAGGACTAGATGGGACATTGCGATTCGGTCTGAGCCACACGGATTCACCTATTTTTATCCACGCCGTGGGTTCTGCAGCACTGAAATGACATCACTCCTCCATTTTCATGTTGAATCATTTAGACAGTGCGGGGCCAGAAGCTGACCTCTGCCTAAATCTGTTTCCTGCACACAGCAGTCACACATATATTGTTCATGCTGATTATTGCAAGTCTACATAAAAATAAGAGGAATGGACATTTGGTGCCAAATGTGTATTTGGTGACATTTGAACACTATTTGCCCTGATGAGTGAGTACTGCAGGTCACTGTGTATGAAACGTGTCCTCCATCTCCCTGGGAGCCTCCATTTAAGTTGGCTCAAACCATGATTTAAATGCTTGAAGCAAAAAATATAATAATAACAACAAAATGCTCTTTAGAGGTAACAGCTGGTGAGTGTCAGCAACACAGTCCAGGATGAGACAACGAACATCCAAGAATACATTGGGAAGATGGCCCCAACTGA
>NW_005187618.1:250888-281470 GCF_000239375.1 Pundamilia nyererei | reverse complement strand
CTATTGTGTTAAACGCTGAACTGTAATCAACAAACAGCATTCGCACATAGTTACCCTGTTTCTTGTCCACATGGCTGAGAGTGGTGTGTAGGACGTGGGCGATGGCATCCTCTGTGGATCTTAGAGTAGCTCTGCTTGATACACAGTTCAAATAATCCTTTTTTCTGATATACTGACACTTGGTGCAGTTCCCCTATTCATCCTCACCTTAAAACAAGCCTTTTCAACTCCATCCCAACTTCTTTTAAGGCAACTTTGTTCAGATTAGTTGCCCCTCATAAACAGAAGGTTCAGAAGAAAGAGTATGGGTGCGACTGTTGTGCTCGCATCTAGAGCACACCTGAGGTGACTATATCAGGGAAATCTGCTCTTACTGACACAACACAACAATAACTACTATGACTGATGGGCTGATTATTAAGCCAAGGCCTTGTATCTGTGATAAAAGCACCTGCTTAGAATAAAAAAAAGGTCTAACTTAATAAGTGGTTATGGTTTTGGTGGACATTTGGTGGAAACAAAACTGTAATTACACCACACCTACATAGCAAGGATCTGATGGCAGTCAGTGTGCTATCTAATTATAGCATAAATACAGATAATCAAATCTTATCAGAACACCTACGCGGTCGTGATGTGCTCTTGAGCTTAAACTCATAAAAAGTAATTAGCAGATATATATGTTTCACTTTGATTACTGTGTCAAGAAAGTTTAACGTGATGATGAAATGCATAAGACATAAAGCCAAGTTGTTGCTGTGACCGCGTCTTGAGATTTTTTGCTGTCAGTAAAACATGTTGATAATCTGCATGCTGAAGTAAATGTAACAAATAATGTGGATCAGGAGTTTGTAATATGGATGAAATCCAATCTTTAGATGATATACAGGTATGATATGAACTTACCCTTGAAAACCTGAATGTGTTCTTGGCCCTACTGGCAATTGCTCAGCTTTAGAAGGGATAAATGCTGTATGAGACTTACGTCCGCTAGAAACCAAACTATGTCGTTATTCATGACAAAGAAAGACAACACAGTTGGTACCAATATGACAGTTTTGTTTGAGAAAGACTCGAGCTATATGGAAAAGAAAGATTTACTTTTGTCTCTTGGAGTATGGTGCATATGTCTTCTTATGATTTACTAATGAAAGCTGCGGAAGATCAGAGGTCGCGATCATATCAAAGCCATAACTAATGAAGTTTCTCATGGTAATTGTGATATATGAGCCTCCCCAGGAACAGACTTTGAGGGAGAAAATGGGACACGATGTGCATGTAAATAAACTCAGCCCAGATAACAGACAAGTGAAAAATATCCATTGTTCTTTGTAAATAATTTCTTAGGTGCAGTGGTGCAATCCCTATCCTGAATATCCATATAGTAACCGCAAGGCACAATCAACCCTTTTATGAGCACGCAGTAGAAGCTGACAGATCAAACAACAGAATCCAGGAGGACAGGGAGCAACATCCCACTTCTGCATTTGAAGCCAGATGTTTCTGGTTTGCATGGCTAAGAGAACATGTGAAAGGCTGATGTGTAGATCTTATTGACAACATTGTGGATAGAGGTTTGGATTTAAAGCTATATTGTGAATCCTCTTCATCAGGAGGTGTCTAGCTGACTTTGAAGCCAGTGCCTTTGTGTCCAAATATTTATGTGCACTTATCACTAGTTTCTAAACACAACTATATCAATCTCTTAAAGGTCAGAGAAAGAGGAGCTGAAGGTAGAATCGACTTTCTGAGTGGCACAGAGCTACTCTCACAGAATAAGTATCCGCTCTGATGCGTATGTTTTCTGCTCAGTGGGAGTATAAGCTTCTTCTCTTGTGGGACAGGCGGAGCTGAGGAGCAGCGGACTTACCTCTGCAGCGGGCACTCCCTCCGGAGGACGACAGTGCAGAACGATCATCCCATTGATTGGCACCTCCTTCCCCTGGGGGTCCTGCTCAAAGTTTTTCCTCAGGTCTGTATGGGGAGATAAGAGGCTGCTGTCAGGTGTCAAGTGTCATGGTCAGCCTGGCCTCAATTCCCTTTAGCAGCTAACACGCAGGCTTGCCCCACTGGCTCTGCACACCACGACCTTCAAAATCCAATGTAGCCTGTATACGATAGAAAGGATCCAATGGCCCTGTGCTGGGTAATCTGTTAACAAGGTGGTTTGAAGGATATGCTGGATGGATGAAGTGAGCAGGATTGCTATGATCGTCCTGGGCACTCATGTGCATACAATAGTGACAGATCCTATTCGGCCCATTTTCCAAACTGCCTTTGATAGCTTATTGCGCTGCAGCTATTCACTGAAAACCAGTTAAAACATAAAGCAGGAATGTGCCTTTGAAATTTTCACTTCAGTTATGAATGGGTTTTTATGAACCCTTGGGATCACAAGAGGTTGCTTGCATGTAAAAGATCCACATACAGGAGGGAAGGTGTTGAGCCTGCAGTCAAAACCTCAGTTCAGCTGGCAGCTACACTCAGTGTAAAATGACTGCAAACACAGTGACACCCAAATCTCAGTAGATAAAGAGCTCGACAGTTACTGTCATTCGCCAAACATATTCTTTTTTCTCTCAAAAGGACAAAAGAAATATGTTGCTTTCTTACTGTATTTAATTTATTTTGACTTTCGCTTGGCTTACAGATTCTGTAACCTCTAACTAGAGGTTACTGACATGCAGCAGTATTGGTCTCAGACAGGAGTGGTTGAAAGTAGCTGATTGTGTCTAACTTGAGAGCATTTTGTTGGGAATTGATTATTTCATTGCTAAAAAATCAAATTCAAGATAAAATCAGCTTGTTGCGCTCGCACAGTTTGGTCCAAGGAGAGGGCTCTGTTGTCTGTACACTCCGCTCTCTTTGGGGACAGACACTGTAAATCATTTGCCAGATAGTTTTGTTAATTTGTTATATGGCATTATTTAAATACAACTGGTCGCTACAACTTTGAAGTTGGAGTGTGCAATATTTTCTTCAGAGACTGCTTTAAATAAAGTAAGCAAATGGACCAAAGGTTAAAAAAACTTGAATAAAACATGAGACACACAAATATTTTGTTATAACATGGTCATGTTATTATAATGCTGTATTAACTAGTATTTTTTTTTAAATATATAGACCCTTGGAGTACATGCCTGCATAAATAAATCAATGTCAGAGTCACTTTACATACAGCAAACTTTGACCTCAGTTGGGCCAGACTGGTGAAACTCTCCTTTAACTACACAGTGAATCTCTGAAATGTCTTACTATAAGATAAGGAAGTACATTTTCAGCAGAACCTCTCAGTATTTCTGTGTTTCTATGCTTTTTAACCAGTGTTAACAAAAAAATAGATCACTTTTGATTGAAGGTTATAATTTTGTTTGCTAACATAATGGGCCACTAAGCTAGCATGAAATAATCTCTTTCTTTGAAAAAGGAGCCCTTATTACCCACAGAGCAATTCAGCTACTACTGTTCTAATTAGTCTCAAAAACCAGGACAAAGCAGAGTGTGGTTTGTCAGTTTCTCAGTGAAGCCCACTCCTTGTTTGTCCCTTCTCATTTACAAATACCAACATTAAAAGCACTCAGCTTGAAGCTTCATAACTTGGACTGTGAGTGCCATTGTGCTTGTTCTGAATACAGCCCACGATTCCATCAGAAGTTCACGTTATCCTGGCATTACCTCTACCAGCATAGCAGTGTCAAGTAGACATGAACCTTGCCAAATACATGTCTTTTTCACTCCACACCTTCAGATTTGAGCTCTAAAAATTGAAAACAGTATTGGTTGCTGGACACCAGTAGCTGTAAATAAAAAAAGCATCCCACTTGGTTAGACAATATTATTTTGTGGGAATTAATTATTCATTTGATAAAAAGTTTTTGCTGCCATGGTCACAGATTTTGGTCCAATGAAACAGGGTTGTTGTCCTTTGTTGGGAACAGATGCTGTAAATCATATGTCAGAGAGGTCTGAGTGGTCATTTGATGTCATTATAAAGCTATCACACAGACCTATGTGGGGAAAAATCACTTTTCCAGTACCCGAGAGCTAGTCATACTATAATTCAATGTGCTTGAGGACTTTATGTCATCTCTCTTTTATCCGTTGATCTATTAGTGACAAAGAAACAGCTGGATGTCTGTGCAGGTTCAAGCCTTTACATTTCTCAGCTGAACTTGTGCAGTGTAGTTTGTATACTTGTAAACTTTGTTTTAGTCCATGGGTCTTATCAGGGTCAACATGCAGCTCATTACAAGAACCATTTAAAGAGTTCTCCATTGATTTAGCTTTACATATCTTTTTGCCTACAATACCCAGAAACCCTGGGTACCACTGGCAGTTTGCTCAGAGGTTTCATTGTGTCAAGGTAGTAGCAGCTAATATATCCTTATCCTCTAGCCTCAAGCAGAGATGAGCCCCAGTAAATCCCCTTTCTTCTAACTCCACACCCCCAGATTATTTTTCATTTTCAATCTTGCAGTCTTCTCCCACAAACAATGCTGACACAAGTATCATCACATTTATCAAACTTCACATGGCTCCCTTTGGAGACAGAAAAGCCTTTATGCCCCTTTTCCACATATGCACTTGCACTCCCCAGCACACACTTTGATGTGTAAATTGGAGGAGATGCCCTCAAAATAAAAGTATAAATCATATTTATGGACCAAATGTGGTGACATCTATAGCATCATGAAGTACCCTGCAGTATAGGAAAAGGACTGATTTTGAGATAAAATGGAAGAGTCATATATGCACGATTGGTTATCATCTATAGTTCTTTTGTGTTTAATGAACATCTTCTCTAAAATATGTTGTATGTTTATTCAGTCATTTCATTCAATCTTGCAATCAAGATTGCAAGCCAAAACTAAAGTCACAAGTTTGCTGTTAAAACTTTGAGTCTTTATACCATTTCTCTTTTACATAAACTTGAAAATTCATGCCCTAAATTTTCACATCTTAGGGGAGAGTTGCAAACTCACAAGCGATGCGAACAGTAGCCTTTCGACTCTTGGATGTGCCCAAGTGGCTCCAGGCAACACAGAGACACCAGTAGTCCTCGGGGCCATGGAAATCTTCCACCTGCTGGCGTGACACGTTGATCATCACTTCACGCACCTTCAGTCCTGGATCAACAGAGAAGGTAAGAGAGTTAGCAACTCCGTGTGCCTATGTGTAGTGTTGCACACCTTAGATTAGATTAGATTCAATTAGAGTTTTGATACCCTGCATTTGGGACCACTGAAAAACACCTAAAGTGCTGTGCTGAATCAAGTTAAGTTTAATTATTTTCTAAAATTATTAAGACGTTTCTGCCAGTTGTTTGAATCTGTGGCATTTGTTACGAGAAGATGTGCCATATGTGCAATATATTTGTTACTTCTAACATGACATAAATCTAAAACAAAGGAACAGCTCAGGGAGTCACTGTACTATTAGTAAGACCATAATGTGAAAAGGTAAAACTGGACTTTATCCTTTTATGCACTGTACAGTTCCAAAAGCAAATACTTTTTGAGTTGCACTTCCTTGATCTACAAATTGTTGCAATTTATGTTGCAGGGAACTTGAAAGTATTTTTAGTGAATTCAGAAAAAATTCAAAATAAATATAAATAATAAATATTCAGTGACCAATAACTGCCCTTCGTTCCCTTCAATAACTGTGCCTTATTATCCCTAATAAGGCACTTAGATCTTCCAATCAAATGCTCCGGACGCAACCGAGGTCTTGCCTGAAGTCCAGAGGTGATCGGGCCTTTGCTGTCGTAGCTCCCAGACTCTGGAATAACCTCCCTCCTTATATTCGTTCCTCCGAGTCCATCCAGTCTTTTAAATTGCATCTTAAAACTTATTATTTTAGTCTGGCTTTTGATTCAAACTAGTATGTTATTTCATGGCTAGTTTTTGTTTCAAACAATTGTCATATTGTTTTCTGCCCTCCTTTTAACTGTTTCTTTTTTTTATTCTGTCTTATGCTATTGCTCTGACCGACTGTGAAGCACTTTGGTCAACTTTGTTGTATTTTATGTGCTATAGAAATACCTTTTGATACTTTTTTTTATTTTTATTTTACCACAATCCTTCCATCCATGAAGTCTCTTCTTCTTCTTTTTCTGAATTAGTAAGCACAGCTTTCCATGCTGTTCAAAGAGCAGTATTCTCTAACTGTTTCTTTCAGATTTGGAAATGTGGAAGGTGTAGTAAAAAAGAAGCCAGGTCAGTCATCTTTGATGTCCTTTCTGGCTGGCTACACATTTTTAGTCCTTAAATACATAAGCTTAAGTTTAACCTCCAGTTCATGGACTGGGAATGGGAAATGATAAGAATTTAGAGATTCCAATTGCATTATCTGTATTGCTTATCAATTTGATTAATTATCAATTCTTATTGGGTTCCCACTGGTGCAACTATGAGAGTCACCACCATCTCCAAGCAGCATATCAAATACATTACATTCATGCAAATTAATTAGATGCTGTGTGGTCAAATCTCACACACTAACACAAATTCCTGTCCTAATGAGAACACACATATGATCTTTCTCTCAGTATTTAGGTAGGAACATAAAGCCAACAACACACACCGAAAGATGAAAACCAGCACAAAGAGACTTCAAAGTGATCTCAACAGTCATTCTGCTGTAGAACTGTGAACAGGTAGAAACAGAGGCTGCAGCCTGACTGCTCATCCATTAGTTTCCTGTTGTGCTTCAGGGTCTGGTTGCTGGGGTGGGGTCAGCATTCACTCAGATTTAATGTCACTATGAGATCTTGGCTAACTTAGCATTAGCATGTTGTCTGTACAGGTGCTTGTAAAAAGTCGAAGTTGACTTAGCAGTATAATGTAGTTGTTTCTGTCCTGAATGCAGTTTTCACTTTACCATCGTCCTCTCTTCCTTTTCTGCAATAAAAATAAAACATCCATATCCAAGCTGTAGAATGTGCCACTATTTTTCTCCTCCAGCATACAAACTGAAATCAGCTGATTGTGTCAGTGCAAGTAAGTGGGATAAACTGGATCAGGAACAAAGACGACTAACAATTCCACGGAAGTAGACTACTGGGAACTGGTTCTCTACAAAAACTGGTTCTTGATTCCTGTACTACCACTTAAGGAAAAAATCTTCTAACTGGCAGCAGGTATAGAAGTTGATCTCTAATACAATCCAAAAAGTTCCATATCGATCGATCGATCGATCGATATTGCGGGAAATATAATTATTACATATTTCATATATAAAGCACTGCTGCACTTTGATTGTAAGACTGACATTCAACATGTAGTGAATGAAATAGTTTTTTTTTTCAAATTAAGACAAATATTGATGAAAAAGATGAGCACATACTTAAATAAGTGTAGCATACTTATAGCAAGATATATGATGAGAGGAAGAAGCAGAAGAACAGAGACAACTTTTGTGTGTGTACGTGAGAGAAGGGAGTGGGTGAGAGAATAAAAAGTCAGAAGAAATTGATTTAAAAACAAACAACTTTATTCAGTCTCACAGATATCGAAAGCCTCCAATGACAAGGACAGTCACTGAGTGCAAATGAAGCTGGTGTGCAATATTTCAAGTAAGTGCTTCAAAGTACAGACGTAGCACTAAAGAACAACAGAGCTAGACATAGCAAAATGGATCGGACAGGATTGCCTCTTCGAACGATTTAAGATGAAGACTTTGTTCTAGTGATGGAGAACGTACATAGGAGACTGACTGTTCCAAGGCAAAAAAATTGATAGGCAAACATCATGAAGATACAAAACAATTTTAAAAGACTGCAACTGGAGAGCCCTATTGGTATTGACTTCTGGAAATAAAATAAAACACTGACAGCTTCACTTTTTACAAAGTAGTGCAGGCTACTTTTTATAAACCCAAACACACACTTGAATAAGTAGCCTGTAATCAGTTGGCAAAAATGGCTGTTCATAAACAACAAGAGATGAAAAATGAATAATAAATACATATTTATTGTTCTTGTAAGCTACATATTTTATGTTTAAAGCCAAGTAATCAGTTACAAGTACCATTGTAATACCTGTTTGATGAACACTTGATCACAGACACACACGCTCCACTAAATATTGCTGCATAGACACTGATGATCCTGGTCCCATAGGGAGTTTATATAGCAAGTTTTATCCAGATTGATTAACACATCTTGGAGGAGTTATAGAGTCTTTACTTTACCATATAAAGTGCTTTTAGGCAAGTGTCGTCGTGTAAATAAGACTGCAATTAAACTGAATTGAAGTGAACTTCAACTTCACAATATAAATCATTCAACTACTCTACTTCCTGGTTTTAGCTGTTTTAGGGGATCTCACTTGAGGACAGCTTAATAAAGAAACTGTGACTGGTCCACAGTGTTATTGTTTTCTTTTGTCACTCTTGAGGGAGAGCTAATTTTTAAGTCCACTCTCGAATTACACTGTAGACTAGCAAATAGTATTTTAACTTTATTTTTGTATTAAATAATTAGAAATTTTTGACTAATCAACATTGATCAATGCGTTATTTAGAATTACTGATGCTGCATCAATTATTTAAATACTTTTTTCATAAATACAGGTATCTGGTGACCATGTAATTTTTCTTTTCATGCAGTAATGACATTGATACCTTTGCAGTATGTTTAATTCACTAATACCAGAATCAGAATGTCTTTACTGCCAATTAGAGATTTAGAAAAAAAATAATCCAAATTAGTTTTCTCCTTCAATTACTTGACTCTTTAAAAAAATTATTAATGCAAGTGTTTAACTTTCTGTAATCAGCATAAAAGTGTTGTGTTAGAGTTCCACTTCGGCTGGAAAGAATGCAGAATATGCAAGCTTCAATAAACAACGCTCATCTAATTGTTAGTCTTCTTTTAAAAATGTAGTGCGATATTCTTACTTCTTTATATTATATTGTTTAATTTCATTTTAAGATAAATATTGTGGGATCTGTGTCTGCGCTACTGGTGAAACTTCAATACAACATAGCTGGACTGTCCTCACTCAGAAAACGGCATGATACAAGATGTTATCATGATCTATAGTTACGTTTTAAAGTTAAGGAATCTCTGACATGCAAACACATGTAAAATGTCAGTCCTCTGGGATCTTAGAGAAAGGAGCTTTTCTTAAATTGAATCAATTAGAAGTGAGAATAATTGCAAAACCAGAGATAAAGTAAAATTTCAAACTGGTCCCACTCAAAGGGAAACTCTTGGTTCCTTTTTAGGTGGGCTTGCACTATTCATAACACCAGGTTAATTTACTCTAGGAGTACATAATGTATTTGGAGATTATAGAGACATGCATACATAATGCATGAGACTTCACCTAAACCCTTTAGATTTTAATCCAATGAATCAGAAATGAAAGATGGGCTGCAAAGTGACCCACAGATGTGCAGCAATTGTGGGCGGGCTAACACAAGGTTAAATAGTGTGCCCTGTGTGGCTTCATAGAAATGTATCAGCTGAACTATCAGCTGATTGTGGGCTGGCACTGAGATCAGTTGATCTGCTGGGATTGCAGCAGAGCTTGACTTTGGGGCCTGCCTGAACTTGTGGGTCAACTGGCATTGCCTTTCCTACATCCATTCTGATGCCCAAAATGAACCTTCAGAACTTGGGTTTTGATATGATTTCATGAGAGTACCAGTATTAGCAGTGTTCATGTGGGTCAGGTCTTAATGAAGCATTTATAGGCTGGAAATAGGCCTCTGTTTAGGTCATGTGCTAAGCTGCAGTTAAAAGGGAAAGCCCTGTATGCTAAATAAGCATCTTTAAGAATCTGTAATCGATATCTCGATATGTCTAAAGGCTTGCGTCAGTGATCAATGGGTTTACGGGATTAGTTATGCACAAGTTCTTAGGAAGGACTGACACACTTCCTAAATCAGTGCTTTCTGCTTCTCTATGCTAGCATCACTAAGGAAATTGGCAGAAACACAGAGCCCCGGGCAACCATGCAGTATGTAGCTAAATCATCTATAGAAGAATTAGCATTAATAATCTGAACTACACGTAACGATGTATAGAGGCTTCGTGTGCAAGTGACACCACGATAATATACTACATTATATAACACAAAAACCCAATGTGACCACAGCAAACTGCACAATGCTCTTATTATATTGAATGCATAAAAGAATGTGAGGGAAAAAAATCCAGTCTATTTGAAAATCCTCTTAGGCAACAAGCTGCAAGCCCCCAGTTGTTTGCCATCCTCTCATATGGCTTCAAATGGGTATACAGCACCCATATTTAATGTGAGTCATCGGCTTAGGGCCTGTCACATGTGTTTTCTCAGAGCCTTTTGGAGCCTCCGGGCCTTATACCCACCACTGGATTAAAGAGCCAAATATGCAATGTGCTGGGAACTGCAAGAGACCAAAAGCCTGCCCTGACTCTTATGCCTCCAATCTCTCTGATGAATTACATTTTAATCTGACATGCTCTTACTAAAGTCAAACAGCTTCATACTGAGGCTGCACAGCTTGCGACGCACTGAGCAGACTTCTGAATGAATACCAATCAAACCTGAATGAATGGCATTGGGGCAACGGCGATGACTCCATGCTGGTGTTTGGGGTAAAATTAAGAAATGGAGAACATTTCATGGCGGGTGGTCTCCACTTTGCTGGATACAAATGAAAACAACAACAGAAAAAGTGAGCTTCTTTCTCTTTGTGAAACTCACAAGTCTTGAAACGCTGATACAAATTAGGCAGTTTGTCACAATATGGTGCAATCGGTGCAATTTTGGTAACTGTGGTAGTTAAGATTGACAGGCCGTGAGTTGGTGTCTTTTTTGGGGGGGTGGGGGTTGAGAACGCAATAAACAAAGAAGAAACTCTATGGTTGGTGCTTCCCATTTGCCGTCCTTGTAGAGAGTGAGACACAGGCATAATTCATAATTTCTTGAGCACAGGCAGAGAGCTGTCAAGTGACAGCATCTGTGTGGGAAGAGAGACAGCAAAGCAAATAATAACTAATGACTTTCTGCGATGCCCTAAAAAATTTGAGGCTGAGTTTAACAGAAGTGGAAGAGCAAGCAAGACTGATTGTGTGAGAGAGAGTGAGCGAGAGCGAGAGAGAGAAAGTGGCCGTAAGCTTTTTTGACAAAGCAACACATTTACTGGAGTCCAAAGCGACATCGACAGGTGGTTAGCTGGAGAGAAGGGAACGACTGCCACCATTGTGTCATCTGTCAACCCTATTTGTTTATAGGCAGAACACTGTTGACAGGCCTCATTAGAGTAAACCACTTGATCAGCTCTCCTCCCCAATCCTCTTCTCACTCTTTTGCAGTTTTCCGAGTCACTTGATAAATCCATCCAAAACAGCTGAATCACTCAGAGAAAGATGGGCAAAGCAGCTGGAATGAGAGCAATATTTCCCCGTTCTGAGGTCCAGTGCAAGTGAGATTGTCGCAGTGGTAGCTCTGCCTTAGTCTAGTTTATTAAAATGGATTTCAATGACAAGAACTTCATTAAAATGGTGCATTGCGATCATTTAAAAAATCTGCTTTAAGAGAGTCCAGTAAAAAACCTTTTTCATCTTTTACTCCATCCACACACTGCCTCTGGTTCTTTTCTGATAACCATACAGTAAAGGCAAAATAGGAATGGGCTGCTGTCCCATAGATCAATATTAGACTTTTGTGAAAATGGCCATATCTGCTCAATGTAGTGGCAAAGCCAAAACACTGGTCCACTGCTCAGGAGAGGGAAAAGTCAGCTCAGGATTAGACTTTAGTAGCCTCACTTAAAAAAGACTGGCCTCATTTAAAAACCCAGTATACATCTAAATATATGTGTGGACATCAATACAGCAATTTTAACACAGTGTTATTATATATGCAGGTGCTTTTAAAGTATGAACTACATAGACTTAGTATTTTTAGCAGCACTTTCTCGTCCCTTGCTCTCTCGCCCTGGGTTTCGTCAGTCTGTGTCTCAATGTGTGTGTTCCCCATACTTCCTGTTTTACTTTGATAGTATCCGATACGTGTTCAGGTTTGCTTCCCCCTGTCTCAACTGTTAGATTGTTGCCAGCTATGTTCCCCAGGTGTTTTCACTTTGCTCTGATTCACTCCTGTATTTAGTTTCTGCAGTCTGGTGTCACGATCTCCCTCATTTGCCGGCTGTGTGTTCTGCTTGTTAGTTCATTTTCTAGTCTCTCTCAGTTTGGTTTCTGCAATCATACTTCCAGCAATAAAGCTATGTTTTTGAGTTAAGTCCTGCATATGAGTCAGCATTTTGGGTACTCAACCCTGCCTGCTTCACACTGCCATATGACAGATTTGACTGTATTCGGGCATGTAAACCTCTTGGTTAGTTTCAGGAAAAGGACATTAATTTAATTTGTGTGAAACCATTTTTTTACTGCTGGGCCAAATGTGACACTGAAGCAGACTGGTGGTGTATTCAACACGGTTCATGATATATTTATGAATTTTAAGTTACTGTTTTGTGCTAATGGACGTCGATTTTCCAGTTCGGTTTGGATACAGAATGGTTTGCATTACAGCATAAGGGCAGTGTGTGAAATGGTAACAAAGTTATTCGCTTGTTCATGGACATGAATGAGAGTGCTGGTAAGTAGAAAAAAACCACAAAGGTAAGACAGGGGCGATATTTGTTACCGTTTACATTTACACTTTGATTGTGATTTTATTTGCTATTTGCTTTCATTAGGTTATTATTACAAAGAATGTTTGTCAGAAGATCTCTCATCACATCAGGTATCCACCCATTTAACCAGTGTGGGCGTCAGTGAGCATCATTTGCATTTTCCTACACTTTGTCACATATTAAAAAGTCTTGCTCCATAGCAGTTCCAGTTAGCAGTCGAGCAATGGCTGGGAAGTATAGACAAATACTGAATTGGTTCTGATACTGAAGAAAAATGCTTATTTTGAGTCATGATTAGGAGGACTGTCATTTTTGATAGATTTGTTATAAAGATTTATGGACACCTACCGAGGGAACCAAGTTGCAGGAGTTTCATTTATTTCACAATGGGATGCAAACTGTTGCAGTGATTTTGAGAAATGAGGTTCTCCCGATAATAAATCTGTGTTTACTCAAAAGAAGCCATTATCAGGGCACCTGTTTGTGCCAGGGGCGACTGTCATAGCACATGTACTGCAGGGAGCGTTTTCACCTCATGTGATGCCAACCAATAACGAGCACAAAAAGAAAGATGTGAAATAATTTCTTTCAAATGTTCACTTGATTGCCAGTGTCAGTGAGGTACGTGCCACTATAAACTCAAAAGAAGCCTTTTCTTCATATGTACCTGCCTTTAGTGTGGCATTGTTTAGAATTTACTTGATCAGATAATAAGTTACTGAGGACTCCAAAGGCATTCTAAAGCTGTTGATAGCTCGGCAGTTTGATGATAAGTTACATATACATTCAATGTTTAGTGTTTGTTAGTGCTCACAGACCCCTATCCCATCCACCACCCCCTCAGTGTGGTTAAGTCAGAGACTTGATCCTTTTAAAAGGATTCCACCAACTGCATGCTCATGAGGGAGATGTAAATATAAACATAATGAACTGGTATTTAATTAGAATGCATGTGGATGTTCACAGCAAATCAACAAAGGACACTGTCACCACTAGAAGCACTATACCATTAAATTCTATGTCAATCACACTGACTTTAAGCAAAATAATACAAATATAACCAGTGAGACAAAGTGTTGGTGCATTTGGCTGTTTATGTCAACAGCTAATTTTTGGTGAGTCTCAGAGAAAACACTGGGTTTTGGCTCTGGCCCAGTGTTCCCGTCTCCGGTGCTCTGGCACAGTAATGACAGCCAGATCCATCTGTGTTTGGGTGTGCAGCTTTGGGCTACTTTGAGCTCAGAAATGAAAAATGTAAAAGGTGTAGTTTCAACACCTGGACTTGAGCCAGTGTACTTTGGCTAGTTTCAGAGAGTGTTACATACCAGAGAGTTATTTCATCTACGTTTTTCCTAATTATCCTGTATCACCGCTGTTGAACTCATGCATGTCAGTGCATTGTTTAGCCTTCTTGCTTCACAGCAAGAACATCCTGGGTTTAAATTCACCTTCCTGTCTGCATGTGCATGTTCTCCCTATGTCTTTGTGAGTTTTTTTTTCTGGATACTCTAGCTTCCTAAAAACATATGACCCACCCCCCTGAATTGAATAAGTGGAAGAAAGCTGATGAATGGGAATCATTTGGACATTGTTTTCAGTTATTGGGGACTCTTTGCAAGATGTGATCACGAAGTCCTACAATTTCAAGAAAGACAATAATAAACCATACCAGGAATGAATATAGCTGCTCTCTCCTCCAGTTTTTAAATCCCTCTATAACAACTGTGTTCTAACAACCTGCATTTGTGCAGGATTGCCTCTGGTGGTTAGTGTACCTTACATCTCATTTTGAATGTTCCTTTGTGTTAGCATACAAATGCTTGTGAAGAGCTGAAGTTTTGTTAGCAGTATAATGCTGCTGTTTCTGTCCTGGATGCAGTTTGCACTTTACCGTTGCGCTCTTGTCCTTTTGTGCAATAAAACTAAAAATGTTCACACATTCACTATAGACCATTCCACCATTTTCCTTCTCCCCAACACAAACTGAAATCCGCTGAGTGTTGTAGTTATAGTTGTAGCTGTAATGTAATGAATTTAGTACTTTATTGCGTTACTGACAAATCTAATGTGAATACTGTAACATGTGTTAAATATCCCAAATCTTTCATCTTTGGGCTGAAGGAAGAGCAACACTCGGTGTTTAATGCTCAATCAACAATCAGTTTAATCAATACAATTCTCATTATTCCACATAAACACTTTGAGCATTACAGATGTCCGGATGGGAGATGTGCACGGGAGGGTGTCTGGCAAAATCTCGAAGTGTCTGACCGTTTCTCACATTCTTATAGCTTCGCCCCCCTCCGAACTCTTTCTCTCTCTCAGTGAGCCTAAGTTATGACTTTGGCTTGCTGCGCAGTATGTTTTGTTCTTTCTAATCAGACAAATAAGGCCATGATTCTCAGTATTTCTTATAAATCAGCAGTATAACGCATCATAAAACAGTGTAATATCCCATTCCTGTTTTTCTCAAAATAAACAATCAATTACAATCAAACATTCAATCTACTGGTCCCTTTCTAGTCTAAACAACAGTGTTTCAGTAACTTTCCACTAGAAGATGGTCGTCTGTTATCTACTTTCTTCCAGGCAAGTGTGGGCGAGAGTCTACAGCTTTCTACCCCCCAAGGACACGTAGTCTAATGCCTTTATTTTCAGGGCCATGCCTACTTAATACTACACTATATGGTTATATGGTATTTTAGTTAATATAAAGCATAGAATTGAGGCACTTCAAATAATTTAATCCCAACACATGTTATTTTTTTAATACGTTAGACAAACACTGATTATGTGTAGGATATGTGGTGAGTAAAGACTGTGTTCAGTTAACAGGTCACTTTGAGTGCATGCAGTTCAGCTGCAATTGTCTGTCACATATCTGAAAACAACCGAGTGGAACTCCATGGTGAAAGTCTGACCTTTAGGAACGATTTTAAAATGCACAACTCTACAAAGTTACACAAAATAAATTTTAAAATCCCCAAACAAACAAACAAACAAACAAACAAACAAACCCGAAAGCCATCTGGTCTAATGCACTGGTTTTAGGCTTAGACACTGAAGATTTTTCACATGACAATTGCTCTTTGTTTTTTGGTTATAATTGGAGATTGCAGCTCTTACCAGCAGTAACAGTCAACGTCCATCATGACGAGCACAAGCACAACTGGTCACAACACAGAGCATTACAAAAGTTTTGTTGTGCTCAAAATAGTCCACAGGTGCACAGCACTAGCACAGTGTATGTAGGTTTAGCCAAACTCCAATGATAACTAATTATTCTGTCAGGGCTTATGAATGCAATAAGCACAGTGACTGAGGAACTGACATCTTATCATAGCGCTCTATTAAAATGCATATGTTGGAAATAATCTGTGAATTTATACCTAATCTTATCGAACTGCAAGTAAATTATGACGATGGCAAGTTGACAGGTTTGACAAACTATGTACCAGACTCTCTTTTTACTCATTAAACATCTCTCTATGGTGCAAAAAATACAGTAAAGAACAGATAATAAAATATGTGTCATCAAATTGATTATCTTGGCAGTCCAGGAGGAAACCACCCACTCCATTCAGTCACTCCTCCACTTTGCCCACTAATGAACATTCTGTTCTTATATACTAGATAGACAAAAGCAATGTGCCATCTACACATTAGACCTACACGAGTTGCTGGGCTCCATGCCATCAAGCTCTGGGTGCTGAAAACACCTGTATTTAAAGATTAAGAGGTGTGGCCCAGTGCTTGTGTCCACATGATGTATATTGATGGGTTCTTATCTGGATATTTCTTAGGTAAACCACTTTTTGTTATCTCGGTTTTTAACACTTTTCAGAAGTGGTACTGATCCTCTTTATGCACGCATACAACACTCGGTGGACAGGTGGCTCTTAGCTACCCCGCTTGTCGTGGTCTGCTGTCATGTGCCTGCATATGAATAAAGCTAATCAAACTAAAAACACAACAGCTTTATTTATTAAGACCTTAACATGTTGCGGTAGGTTACAGTATGTGCGCCAACACTCATTTCTCACTAATGAATGACAGTACATCCTGTATGCAGATCAGTGAGCATGACACGAGTATATGTGCTCTTTATCAGAAACACTCCAACTCCGCTCATTCATTACGTTATCTATAATTAATACAAAAGAACAGCCTTTGTCAAATGTTTTAGTCATATTCTGTCCAGCCATTTATTTAATAATCAGTTCACCATGCATCCATGTAGAAAAAAAACTGTGTATTTTGAAAGCAGGCATAGCTGTAATTTGCAACTTGACTACAGACTGAAAGTAGTCACGCAGCTAATTGTAATGTTTGCAACATAAGTGTGTCAAGTGGTGGCAGCAGCACAGCTAATTACAACACTAGCTTTCGCTGTCAAGAGAGGTTAACAACCTTAACCCCTTTCTACAGCTGCTGTTTTGGACCACTTTCCCCGATTTAACATTCCTCTATTTAAAGCTTTATAACTTCTCATGTAAACATTACAGAACCATTGCTAATGTATTTTACTGAAGACTCATGTGCAATTAGGTTTCTGGCATTTATTGTGTGAAAAAACAAACAGTTCTTAGTTTTTTTTTCTATGAATACTACTTCCTGCCTCAAGTCTATAGGCCCCTGTCAAGCACATGAGGCAAACCTTGGATACCTAAGTAATCACTTAATCTTTTACCTTGTTGAATCTCACAAATTATATAAAATTGTGTGTATAACTGGCATATGAATTCTTGCATTATTGCAAGAGACATGAATAGACAGATTGATGGATGGTCATCCCCAACAGGGTAATGTCTAAAGGATTCAGTTTGGAAGGCAGAAATACAATAAATGTTCTAAAAATTACTTATTTTCCTGAAGATACCTGTCTGTTACAGAAAAACATAGCACCTGACACAAGAGTCTAGAGGGGATCTTTACAAAAATCGTAGGTCAAACTGAAGACCAGATTCTAGTAAAAGTAAAAGTCTGAAGTATAGATGAAATATTTTTTCTCCTTGGGTTTAGTAGAGCAATTTTGCATTAAAAATGTCATGAATTACAAGCTGAGTAGCACGTACACACACTAAACTGCCTGATGCACAGCTCACATTAAACCCACAGGATAAAAAAAGCTTCTGGTCATTAGAAGTATTTTGCCAAAAGTAAGCCGGGACCACCAGAGCAATGGCTGTGTACAACCCTGAAAATCCAAAGTGGAAGAGACCGACATCCATGAATTATGATGAACAAATCAGATTATTAATATTCTAGTTAGAATATTCAACTTTGACGGTTATTATCCACATTCATCCTATTCAAGATTCCTTGTTCCACTCCAGTTTACAGTAAACAAAATTCCTGACCAGTAAAATAGGGGGATTACCTATCTAAACTGCTCTAAGATGCTGCAGCATTGTCATGGCTACCACAGATGAAATGCTGACAGGGGTGGTGAACTGCGCTCCCCTCATTTAAGCATTTTTTCTGTCCATTATATCACTTCAGAAAAACCAAAGTGACTCCAAAGTAAAATGTAAAAATATTATTGTCCACCTCTAGAATTCAAATATACATTTCCACACCAAAACACAAATATAACATAGATGTCTTTGATGCTCTTAATGAATCTCTTATTAGTAAAAAAAAAATTTTGCATTTAAGAGGGCTGCAATTGGAGCTTTCTACACTTTATTTTAGATGCTTCTCTCACCACCCAAAAAGGTCCATTTGTTGGATTTGTTAATCCCTTAAATCTTAGGCTATTTTTTTCTTCCGCTCTGAGTAAGAGTTCTAAAACTACCAGAAGCCAACACAAACAGTTCTTGGCTCCATTGATAATGAGTGCTTAGAAGATTTATGAAACACAATCAGCCTCCTTGTTCCATTCATCAGTACAATTTTACTTCTGTCTCATCACAACCCTAAATAACAGTCTTCTAGTCTTGACTTATAGCACTGATGTCATTAGTTGCTGAACAGAAAATGAAGCACAATACTTCACACATTTAAGACACTGGAGTACTTGGCAGCCTCTTTCATGAATTTCCCCCCAAAAAATCTAAGTTAAATATTAGAATAAATAAAATGGCACCGGTTGCATTGTCATGACAGAACCACTTGCCAGAGGTTAAATAATGATTTCAATTTCTTATTTTTGTACCTTTGGCCATCACTGGAACATCTTACTCAACAAAGTAATTGTCAGGGCTCTGTGTGCGGGCAGGCAGAGATGAGGATCCAAATGCAGGACTCGGAAAACAGAATGTAACTCAAAAACCTCAGCTTTATTGCTGACAGGAAAACAAACATGAAGTGAGGATGGAACACTGAGACCAAGGCCACACAGGTATAATCTGTGGGTACGACGCGACACTGGGCATGGGAAAACACAGGGCTTAAATACACAGGGTAGTAATGAGGAAATGGGCCACAGAAGGAAGACACAGCTGGGAGAGATCAGGGCTAACGAGACATGGGGAACAAAGCTGCACACACTAACATAAGACAAAGACTTTCACAATAAAACAGGAAACATGAATCACAACTCAGAGACATGGACTCAACACAGAGACAGAAAATGAAACATGGAACTGAACTATACATGAAACCACCATTCCTAAAACATGGATAATAGAAACATGAAACTAATAATAATAATAATAATAATAATGATAATAATAATAATAATAATAATAAACATCACAACAAGAGAATGAGAAACAATCCAAAACACCAAGATAACTGAAACACAAAGTAGCAGAGAAACAAAGAATAATCCATGATGCAAAAGTGAACCAAAACATAATAAAGTCAAAATACTGGGTCCAACGGTCCGTTGACAGTAATTGCTTAGAACAAGAAAGATAATAATATGTTGAACTAGAGGAGAACAAATGAGCAATCACACAATTTATCTTACATTCAGCTCATCACATACTGACAATTGATCAGAAACCCTGTTTCCTCTTACTTCATTAAAGGGTTTCCCCTTAGTGACATTTCTGATGCACAGGGATATGCCTCAAGCGTCCATTTTCTATGTCATGAAAAACAAAAAACAAATCAAACCTTGTGCTCAGACACTGACAAAGATACTTTTTAATGACCTGTTACAGTGGGTAACAGTATATGGTATATTGGGAGTGAGACATGGTTGCAAACTCACATGGTGAAAACAAGCCCACAGTTTAATCAGTTTATCAAAAACTACTTACTGCAGAGGTAAATCTGAGAGTGAGTCAGACCATGAGAAACATGTTGTTGTGTCTGCCAAAAAAACATGCAATATTTCCTTTCTTTTAGCTTTGAAATTACTTCCGTAATTGCCTATAAATATTATATTATATTATATTAGATTAGATTAGATGAAACTTTATTAATCCCTCGGGTGGGTTCCAGTAGCACAGCACCGACAGAAGTTGCATGTTACAGATACAATAAGGGGAATGAGAGTAATGATATAAGCATAAATATACCATATATACACATATATAAATACAGAATATATAATATGGATAAATAGGATTGCACATTTGAGTGAGTATATTGCACAGTGATTATTGCACAGTCGAATATAAGAAAAAAACAAATATTGCAAATATTACACAGTGTAAAAAAGCACTACAGCTCAGCTATTACCGCCCTCCTTTGTCCCCCGTTTCCCCTCCCTTTCCCCTCCAGTGAGGAGTTAAACAGTCTGATGGCATGTGGGACAAAGGAGTTTTTAAGTCTGTTGGTTTTTGATTTGGGAGAAGCAACCTGTCTCTGAAAAGGCTTCTCTGATTGTTTACGACCGTGTGCAGAGGATGCCCAGCATTGTCCATAATGTCCAGCAGTTTCTTTAATGTCCTTTTCTCTGCCACTGTCAACAGAGTGCCCAGCTTCATGCCGACCACTGAGCCCGCCTTCCTGATTAGTTACTCCAGTCTGGATGAGTCCTTCTTTGCTCCTGCTTTAGCATAGAAAACTACTCCTGCAACCACCTATTGGTAAAATATCCTCAGGAGCTTCCTGCAGATGTTAAAAGACCTCAGCCTCCTGAGGAAGTACAGTCGGCTTTGGCCTTTGTTATACAGGTGCTGCATGTTGCATGACCAGATATTATATTATTGTTATGTTAGTGAGTGACTGTATATCCATCCATCCACTCATTCTCTTTCACTTATCCTGATAAGGATCGCAATAGCAACTGTAGGTCCTTAGGTCCACCTAAGCTGCTTGTCTTTTTTAGTAAACAGACTAGATGCAACCACCTCTACAAACACAATGCAATCGCCTCAATTTTTATTTACCATTTATCATTTGTGATAAGACTACATCATTAATACTCTGTGATAAATCAAAAATATATTTTTACTATCAACAATCAACTATGTCTTAATTACAGTACTAGCATGTAAAAAATAAAAAAATTTTTTAATGGTAACGTACAATCCTTACAGTTGTGGATCTTCGAACTAAAAAACTAATGGCTAGGCGTAAGAGTATTATTATAAATAGCATAAAAATACAAAAAAAATGTACTTCAGTGTCAGTACTTCCAGTGTAAGTACCTGGCTGTTTTATCTTTTTTAAAGTCAGCTATGCTAACATTAATACTACGATTCAGTTTAAATTATGGCAGATAATAACTTTTTTTTTTTTTTTTTAAAGGCAGTTATTAAGGCCAAAATCCTCCAGATCAAATTACAACCCCCAATTGGTGGGGACAATGTTTAATTATTATACATTTGAAGAAAACATCAAGTTTAAAATGGAACCATCGATATTCTTGTCAGACTGAAAAATAGGGGACTTGGCTTGTTGCCGTTTTAATTTGGAGAATAAAGTTCAAATGTTAAAAAACAAACTCCAAACCTTTCAAAATAAAGTCAGAGCTTTTAAATGCATCCTTGAAATTTCAACTTTATTTTCAAATTGTTGAAATAATAAAGTTTAAATGTGGAAATGACTGGTGAGTTTTCACTGCCTCATTCCCAGTGACAGCTAGGATAGGCTTCCCTGTGGCCCTGAGCCAGAAGAGTGATTAAGAAAATGGATGGATGATGTGAAAATGCTGAGAAGTAAGTTGAAATGTTGAGAATAAAGCTAAAAAGTTGTTTTTTTTTAAATGGAAATCTTAACATTGGATACTTCATCTTTATTTATACAGGCAACCGTCTGCCTCAAATTTATTTTTTTAAAATTTGCACTTTACTGTAAACTTTATCATCAGCACTTTAACGTTTGCTAAATACAGTATATATATATATATTCATTAATCATCACATTATCCTTACATGAATGTTTTGGGGTTTTTTTTTACATGTGCACTGCCAATCTTATCCCTCTAGTCTCCTACACTAAAAGCCAACAACCAACATTTTTGGGTTTTGCTTGTGAACCCAGGTTTCTGGGTAAAACATCGCCATTCATGCAACATCTCCATTTTTACCTGTCATGCTTTATCAGTAGAAAATATCTTGATAGTGAAATCTGAGAAAGGCTAATAATAGCAAATGATCACTCTGTTTTATGTCACTCATGCTTGTTTGCACTTTTGTGCAACCCAAATGCTTTAGGAGCCACGGGAAAATCTTTCAAGTAAAACCGAGGACACTACACTTTGGATCTCAGAACAGCATTAGAACATTAGCGTCATTCTCTATTAGGCTCTCATTACGTATACTCTAGCACATCCACTACTGGGCTTGTTTCTACACCAGGACTTAAGTTGCCAGAAGAATCCTGCAGGTACTGTTCTGTTCCTCTCTCTCTCTTCCCCTGCTGTTCAGTAACAGGAGCACTTAAAGTACTGAGGCTTTGTTTGAAATGATTTCGCAAACTAGCCACTGTTTCACTCTGCCCACATTTTATTGAATGTGAGGAACACTGACTCGCACACAAAAACCCAAGTTTAAGCCTGCAAAATTGGCAACCCCCCAAAAAAGCTACTAACAACTGCAACCAACATCATGGAGCGTTATGAAAATGGTGAGAACAAAAGTGACACTATGCTGCGATGGTGGGAAACAGCAGTAATTAGAACAACAACAGCATCCCAAACAAAGCAAAAGTTGTTTTGTATTTCTTTGTCGGTGTCTGTATGGGGAGATAAATGCAGATTGCTTCATCAAATCAGCCCACGCAAGTGTAAAGTCACCACACACTATTGGTGTTTAATCTGTAACTGGATTCAGCAGTGGTGTAAAGTGTCAGGGGAGGGTGTCGAGTTTATTTGAGTTTTATTTCCACATATTTCGGCTTCCTTTTTCGTTTCTTCTTTTAAGTAGAAAGAAGTAAATTGTAGTTTAAACACTAAATTGCTCATGTTCATCCCAATTATTAGCCTCTTAACGTCCATTGGGTAATTAGTGACACATCTACCATTAGTTTATTTGTCCTGTGACTTTGAGAAAACAAACAAATAGATGGATATGAACAATTTTATTTGTACTTTATTGAAAGAATTGCTGTGGAGCAAAATTAAGGAAATTTAAATGCAAATATCTTTGCTTTCAGTGCTAAGACTGCTTATAGGCTTATAGCAAATTAAAAAACACCAAAAACATCATGTTAAAAGAAAGATATCACTGTAACTTTCACACAATCATGTGAAAGAAAAAATATGAATCAAAATGCATTTGAATGAACTGGACTATAGTCAGAATTACTTTCACATTTTTATTTTTTTAATTGATTGATTGATTGATTTGCCTGTTGAAAGCTTTTTTTGCTGTCACACGTATTAGGTACCACCAAATAACCGTGTGTTTTTTTTAAAAAACTGGACTGGACCAAAAACTTCATATTAACAGTTTCTCAAAGTAGCCTGCATAACTTTATAGCTACTCTGTTTCAAGTAGGCTTGGCATGCTAATGGATCTAAAACATCTAAATATTATATCATTACAATTAAAATCCAATAAATAATTCTGTATACGCCACTGCAGAGTAAAATGGCCTGTATTTGTATAGCGCTTTACTTACAAGACGAACTGCCAACTCTTGAGCCACGATCGCCCCTGAGTAGTTACAAGGTTTTAATTATTTATACTTATTAGTATTATTCATAAACTAATTTATGCTTAACATGTGGTGCCAGCTTATTTCCTGCACACTGATTATTTTGTTGAGTTTTTTAACCCAAGCCTAAATCAGTAACCTTTTTTATAAGAGCTTAAATTATTGTACTGTACTGTAGAGGTTTGTGTCTTTTTACTAATTCTGCTCGAAATTCTTATTATAATGGAATCTCACAACATGGCCTAGTTGTAGAGTTTCCAGTATGGGGTCACAGTTTTGTACTTTACAAAACAGTTTTGCGGGATACCTCAGACCAGGGGATTTTAGAGTTGAGCTAAACAACTCAGTTAAGATGTGTTCCTTCACAATCTGTGATGCTGTGAGTCAGTGTAAGAGAAACTGTACTGGACTGTCATGATGATGAGGGAGCTGAGTATGATGGTCCTGATTTACTGGTTGACACAACTGTAATGTATGATTGTGAGTAACAGAATGAGGACAGCAATTCAAATGGCTTCACGGCAGGGTGGATTACCTTTAGAGACGGAGTAAGGTGCTAAAAGATGCAGAAGGATCTTGGAATAAACCCATTTCAACATCTCTTTGAAAGTTGCCATTTTATGTGGTTTTAGACATCTGTTGTGGAGTTAAATTTTCCAAGTATTTGCAGTACTTCTAAAGATGGGTTCTCTCTGGGTTCAGTCCAAAGACATGCTTATTAGCGACTAGTGCTACTAAGTGGGAGTAGCACAAAAGTGATTTCTTGCATGGGGTACATCACCATTGCAGCATATCATGGATATCTAACCTTCACTTGAGCAGGTTATGATCTAGGTAAGGTATAAGTACAAATAAAACCACTGCCTACTGACACTTAATTTTTAATTTGCATTCTCAATCTGGAAGGAGCCCATTGACCTATAAAGGTATAAGCCTATTGTATAAAGCTATTTCATTGTTTTGTAAGCCTCACTGTAGGCAAACAATCCTAAAACAGGACATGTAAGCTTTATATGCAATAACTTGCAACTTATTGGTTTAAATTCTGCTCTAATATTTGTTTGTTACTTACTCTCAGACTGCGCAGGCACCAACACAAAAATAAGAAAGCAAAAGTTTTTAAACACCCTAACAATGCATTTAAGCTGTATATTAATTTAATAAAAGTTCCAAACAGTTCCAGTCACAGTCAGGTCTGCCTATGTCATAATGATGCGGCAGTTATATTAATTATTTGATTCCTGTGACTTTGTTTAACCTTTCCATATTCATCTAAATATTAGCTTTCCCTTTAATTTTTAAATTAATATACTCTGCTCCCCGTAGATTTGTGAGTAGTCGTATATTGTAAATACTGCCTGATAGGTATGGTGGGTTGCTAGACTGACTCACACCAAACATATGCCTTGTAATAGCTAAAAAAGAGAGCTCTGAAGCAAAGCACTTTAGTCCTGAAGAGTGCAGTCATGGTTTACAGCTCTGTAACTTAACTTCATGAAAGTGCAAATGTGTTGTTACATTTTGCTTTTAGTAAAAAAAAAGTAATTTGTACCAAGAATATGTATAAAGATGAACGTAGCAATTATGTTAAAAAAAAATCTTTTAAGAATGTCGAACCATGCTGTGATGATGGTACACTTCAGAATCGCACAAGAAGTGCTTGACAAAGTTAATAGGTAGACTGATATGTAGCCAAAACTGTTAAGCCTCCTTCTGTCTTCGCCTAGATAATAGACTGAAAAAGGATGGATAGCAAACAGTGAACTTTTGAGGAGGCTTACAATCAAAAGCCATCCAGCTAACTACAGGATCCAGCAGAGAACCTCAGAGCATACCACTGTTTTTCTCACCAATGATTACACTGTCAGCTATTCTACTATACAGAGAAAAGGACAAAGAAAAAAAGAGTGAATTTCCGGCCCCTGAATTTTCTTTTTTGTTTTGCTGTAATCATGCAGCACTGAGCTGCTGCGCGAGTCATTCTATATCCTCACTTTTACGGTTAAGTGTCTCAGAGCACCCTCTCAAGGTTCAAAATTGGATATAAAAACACCAGTGTATGCATCAATACTCCTGTGACAGCTCAGATATTAAACCTGAACCCGCTGACTCATCATCATCGACAAAAAGCTCCTTTCTTTCTCGTAAAAAGAGAAAGAAAAGTTTTACAACCAAGTTCTCTGCTCTGGCAGCAAACATGTGGTAAGGCTAAATAAAATCATCTCTAGGAAAAATAGAAGTTATAACCACCCCCTCACCACCCTCATAGGGGTGTATAATGGTGGTACGAGGGTGTGTGTGTGTGTCTGTGTATATATATGTGTGTGATGTGGGTGTATTGTCCTGGCCACATTCGGTTAACAACCCCATTAACTGGCTCACAAAGCAACCCCGGGGCAACGATAACATCAATCCTGGCTTTAGAGGCCATTACGTTTCTGCTCGAGATATATGCCGTGCGCTGGAAAAGTGAGGTGAGGCCGTGGCGGCTGAGTGGCTAGAGGGTGCCACAGTGTCACCAGCAGTTTTTTTTTTTTAAGCCTAGCCCTCTGTCCACCCCATCCTGATAGCACACAAACACCAATAGAGCTCCAACAAGCCCCCCTAGGCTGCTTGGCAGGTGAGAGCTGAGGCCGTTTATCTGCTTTACTCAGACCTTCACACTCAACACATAAAGCAAAACATTTCTAAATGAACACCACAATGGATACGCTAACTGTGCACAGGCACCTTCTAGACCACACAGAAACGGATGTCCAAAAAGGAAAACTAATCAACTTCACCCCACCAAAAAATCATCTGATCAACCTTAAACCAGTTTTTGTAATAAAACTGTCGTACTATTTAACTTCATTCCATTTGAGACCACTCCTCTTCTGCAGATGAGGAAACTTTTTCCCTCATTAAGGAAACCAGGCAAGAGTTGGCTGATAGACACGGACAGTGGACGATGATTTTTGGGGCTTGTCAGTGGTCAGAGTGATCGCTCCTAGCTTGCCACTCAAGGTGTTGTTTTGTTTTTTTTAGCTTATTCCCACCGTTAATCTTTTAAATTGACATTATCATTATTATGTAATCAATCAACATTAAATTTAATCTTCCTCATAATCAACATTTGTGAAGCAGAGATGTCTGGGCTAAAACTCACTCCCCTGCACTACTTGAAATTAATGTGGGTGTGGGAAGCACAGGTATTAGAGAACACAGAAGGACTGCATTTCTATCATTTGGCTTGACTTGAAATTAGATGTGCGACTGAAAGTTTACAGAGAGAACTTATTTCCTCTCTTTAACTGTTCTTTTTTTTGTTTCCACCTGCCATGTTTGCCGGTGAAAGGCCGTGCGTGGGGAAGGGCACGGCGAAGAGAAAAAGAGAGCCTGCTTAGTCAATTTATGCAAATAAAAAAAGACTGAATAAGTTAGCAGAACAGTAATAAAAAATGTGTCAAGTAGAGTTTACAACTGTTTTAGCTGTTCTACTTTAGCCATGCACTTATTGCTACTAATTAGTGTAGTTTTATGTGAATGAGGGTGTGAATCTTACTGCACGTTCTTTGTCTTCATTCTGAAAGTGAGAAATAAACTCCCCGATGGGTATCTCTCTCAACAGCAGCAGTAGCGCTGTTGTCTTTTATATTAGCGCCACAGATTTCTTTCATTTCCTTGTTATTCAGAAAAATTGTGATATATTGTTGAAATTGCACTGCTTTTTTCCCTAATATTAAAATCTCAGGGATTAAATGTGCAGTTAAAAACCTTTTCACTGGTCTGGTCCACTCAAGATTGAAATAGGCTGATAATGTAAAATGAGTTTGACATTTCTGTAAGGATGCATGTGTAAATAAAGTCCAAATAAATTTTTGGGAACTCTACCAACACCATCATTCATTGATGCAAACGTGAATTTTAATGTTAATAATTAAGAAAAGAAAAAAGGGAATTGGGTTGTTTTAAATTAGAATATACCAGTCTGATATAAAAAAGTCCTACGATGAAGCTTTGAAGTTTTGGAATAACACTGCAAGCTTATTGTGTCTGTTATGGCTGCGAATATTAATGATTTAGAGCTCCACGTGCTTACCCCCGTTCTTAATCCACTGCAAGAAACAGATAAACTGTATCAACACATGTGCATAACTATGTGCAAACATACACACACACACACACACTATACATAGGGGTGGGTTTTGATTATCGATTTATTGATTAAAATCGATTCTAGCGTGGATAATGTGATATCGAGTAATTAAAATCCTGAAATATAAATGTATTTTGCCCTCAGGTTAAACCTCACAAAATTTCAACAACCACCAAACAGCTAAACAGTAAATGAGAGCAGGAACATGGATTCTGCACAAAGACGTAAACACAAAGCGTGGACCCGCCGACGCATCAGAATCAGTGAGACGTCGCCTTTCTCACCTGATTGCACGGACACGGTCGAGACTGAAAGCTGACAGCTCACTGATTCTGATGTTTCGGCGGCTCTGCGCTTTGTGTTTACGTCCTTTTTGCACTAGATTCTGAAGCTGCAGGTTTGATCTCTCTCCAAACAATATTGACTGAACCAGCAGCAAAAGAAGATCCAAACTTTTTTGCTTCACATAAACATCGTCATGAATTTCCTCTTATTTTTCCTGTTTTGCTTCCACCATGATAAAATCACACTTCATGCAGAGCTCGTTGTCTCTCTCTCAGTGTACTTCCAGAACAGTTTCACATCTAAAAATCTCTATTTTCTGCATTATTTGTTTGCTTATTACGCACAAGTCTACCATTATTTACAGCGCTGTCGGCTGCAGTTTTTTCCTTTTACTTACTACCGAAAAAGCCACATTTCTGCCGTTCAATAGGCTTCTGAACAAATTTAAACTTTTTAAAATTATGCAAAATTACAAAACGCTTAGCTGTGTCTCTAATAAAACCGCTGTAACTTTGCTCTGCTTCACGTCAGCAGCATCAGGTAATGTTCATATGTTGATTAATGGTTTTCTTTCATTTTTGATCTACTGCAGAATATTTTTAAGGTCATCTGCTATAAAATCCCAAGCCAGGAAAATCTCATTCATGTTTTTTTGAGTTTTATCCTCAGTTACTTTGACACAAAGACATCTGCTGTGATGTTTACACCTTGGATAAAGTCTAGCAAGTGTCAGCTTTCTTTTTATAGACAAAAAAATATGGATATTTATTGATATGCGATCAGAATTATAATATTTCTGACTGTCTGAGTCAAAATTTCCCCGATTCGAATCGAATCGTGGATCAAATCGATTCGGGACCTTGTGAATCGGAATCGAATCAATTCTAGAAATCAGTGACCACCCAGCCCTAACTATACACACCAAATCACAGAAAATACTCTTTCACTCTGTACAAATGTGCAATTCCAACACAGGCAGTACAAATAACAAATGTACCCAGAGACACGGACATTCACATACACGTACACGTGATACAGCTCCTGTTTTGTCTGCTCGCTGCTCGCCAATGATAACATTCACACTCCACAGACGCTGGGAAAAAAAAGGTCAGTAGTTTCTTTGCCCTTCCTTTTCCGTCTGCTCCTCGGGTGACTATTAAGCACCAGGACTCTATATGGAAACATGTTTGTGTGCAACACCAAGTGCTTCATAGCCAGATTTCTCCAAGGGAGGTTTAACTGCCTCAATTAAAATCACATAAAGGAGAGTGTGCAAGTCCTAACAGCATAAACATGTCTCCTCTTTTAGAACAAACAAGGATAAAGAGTTTTCCCCCGATGAAGCCAGGTGGATGTCGATTTCCTCTCACGCTAATCACACTTTGGAAAGTGCCATGAGAGTTAGCACAGATGAGTGACGGCTCCCCCGCCGTCCCAAACATACGGGTGGGAGGGGACCAGTTTACACACAGCACCCAGGGGATCAGTCAGCTCTCCCAGCGGGAGCCCCGCTGAGCATCTCCCAGATTTGGTGAGACAGGGAGGCTTTCACGGCGACTGTGAGAGGAAAATCCGAGGCTTGTTTCACAATAGGAAATAGGACGGAGTTTACTTCAGGGGATGGAGCTCAGAAAAACCCACCTACACTCACTTTACTAATCTCTTAAGGCTGATGTGAATCTTAACCATGTGGAATTCTCAGTTTGCATTAAAGTCAGTGGCATTAAATAAGTTTGTGAAGACAGGATGTTTCAAGGGCGGTCTATATTTTCCTTTTTACTGTGATATATGATGATCAGAAACTGGAGTTCTAAAGTTTAGCCTTATTGCTGTTTTACTTGCACTGTTAAAGCTACAGTCATGGTGTGCATACAACAAGCCAACCTGTCTGCTCAGTTACCGCAGTAGATTTCTACAGAGGAGAAACTTGGGCTGGCAAGGACTTAAATTCACAGGAATAACATTGAGAATCGGCAGGATGTAAAACAAAAATACCACCCACAGTTTTAACAAGCTTCTTGTTAGGAAGCACTCTGTACAAAAGCAATCTACCATTTTCTGTTTGTTAGTACCTACAATCTTGGATGCACCATAGAGGAATCCCAAAGCGTGCAATAATGCTGCTTTTCTCCTCACAAAGTCTAATCGTTCTATCTGACCAGTGTTTTTATCACCAGACTTTTTATCATGTTGGTATACTAATTTTGAAGAAAATCTGCTTTTGTTTCTTGTTTTACTCTTCAGGTCTGTTGCCTGCCCTCCCCTGAGTGCCTGAGTGCAAAAAGCGACTTTCTTGTATTCAGTAAAAGCCTTTGTTGGGTCTTCACTGGTGAACTTTTGCTTTGTGCTCTGTTGCTACCATTAGAGGTTTGCACCATAACCACCATTGGCTATCACCTGTGTGGACAAAAAACACACAATTACTGTTGATATTCACTCAGTGTTGGGCAGTATGGGTTTGCCACAGCAGATACTTGATCCTGTTCTGTATACAGTGGCGTGTCTAGAAAATTTTTGTTGGGGGG